>NC_051081.1:6339701-6509985 GCF_004664715.2 Peromyscus leucopus
GCTGGAGAGATGGCTCAATGGTTAAAGCACCACTTGTTTCTTCAAAAGGACCTGGGTTCAATTCCCAACACTCACATGGCAGCTTAAAACTGTCTGTAACTCCAGATGCAGGGATCTGATCTCTTCACACAAATGTACATTAAATAAAGTTAAATAAAAAAAAAGAAATAAAGATTTGGGGTTGGAGAGATGGCTCAGGGTTAAGAGCACTGGCTGCTCTTCCAGAGGTCCTGAGTTCAATTCCAGAAACCACATGGTGGCTCACAACCATATGTAATGAGATGTAGTGCCCTCTTCTGGTATGCATGAATACATACAGGCAAGAACACTGTATAATAATAAATAAATAAATCTTTAAAAAGAAAAAGAAATTCAGAAAAGAAACTCACTAAGAGGTTTAAGTGTGTAAGACTGAAAGACATCATAAGATAGTCTTTGTTGGTAATAAAAGTTAGGATAGAGAAATGAATTAGGTAGATTTTGGACTCACCAAAATAGGATAGATAATGAAATATTTTTCTGAGTTTGTCAAATGCAAATGGATTAGACATTATTGATGTATTTATTACTTTTATATATTGCATATAGTTATGGTACTTACTATATATAGTTTTTCTTATATTAATTATAACTTTTATTTTTATTAGACAAAAAGGGGGAATGTGGTGATATTTTATTTGTGCTCTAATAAATAAAGCTTGCCTGGAGTTTCAGAGAAAAGCCAGCCATCATAAGTAAACATAAAAGTCATGCAATGTTAGCAAATGCTTTAATCCTATCATTGGGAGGCAGCGATCTGTCTGGATCTATGTGAGTTCAAGGCCACACTGGAACAGAGCCAGGTGTGGTGACACATGCCTTAAATTCCAATACTAGTTAACCATGGATGTCTGGAGGTCTGTACAGACAGGAAGTGACAGAGCTGGGCAGGAAGAGGAAGTGATATAGCTAGACAGAGAGAGCAAATCAGATGGCAGAACAGCAAACAATATAGGTATGGGTAAACAGGAAGTATCTTGCTTTTGGAAGCTGTGGAGTGGGTGAGGTGAGGTTAGCATGTGCTATTCCTATTCCTCTGATCTCTCCCAGGTTTTCACCTCTTATATCTGGCTCTGTGTTTCTATTAATAAGACTGTTTAGAAATTGCTCTTGAAGAAGACATGAGTTTCATCCTGTACATAACATTGTTTTGCACAATTGTGCCTAGATCCTGTTTCAGGGGATTTGATGCCCACTTCTGTCTTCTATAGGAACAAACACATCTCATGGGGAACATACATACATGGATGCAAAACACTCATACCGTTGAAATAAAAACAATTAAATATCGTCAATTAACAAACACTCCCATATCTCTTATATCTCACCATGGATAAAAGCCAGAAATACAGAGAATATGAAAAATATCTGTAGACAAAACTATACATTGGGAATTGCTGTGGGATAATGCACTTTTGTACACTGGTTTAATAGAATACTGATTGACCAGTATTAGGCAGGAAGTATAGGTGGGGCAAGCAGACAAGAAGAATTCTGGAAAAGGAAGGCTGAGACAGGAACCACCAGCCCACTGTCCAGGAAACAGCATGCAATGGCACACAGGTAAAGCCAGAACATGTGGCAACATATAGATTAACAGAAATGGGCGAATTTAAATGTAAGAGCTAGTCAGTGGTAGGCCTAAGCTAATGGCCAAGCTAATGGCCAAGCTTCTGAGTGATTATTTTGTAAGTGGCTCTGGGATCCATGGGGCTGGGCAGGATCAGAGAAAACTTCAGTTACATGGTGCCAAAACGTGGGCAATAATTTTCTACCAAAACCTGAGAGAGCTTTAAAAAAAGATGCTAAAATGGAGCAAAAGCAGCTTCCTAGTTGTGTCTCTCAGAAAGCTGTGATACAGAGACACCATAGCATGCAGGTTGAGCTACATTATGGCGGATTCACAGCATATGGCTTGAGTACAGCATGGTGGATTCCTGCCAAAGTACATAGTGGTGTCTCCAAGCTGCACAGTGCACTGCGTGCGATTTAGCTTTTGCTAGTACCAAAAAAAGGAGGTTTCTGGCTATACACTGCTTTAATGGAAGCATAGACCCATTGCCTCCCAGAGTCAGTGGAGAGCATGGTTCCCGAGCTGTGGTAGCCATAGTTCTGCATGTTGGGAAGCTGAGGTGGGTGGGGTCAGCAGCCAAACTGCTATTTCAGTCCTACTCATGCTGCAGTTTAAAGTAATAGATTCACAAAAAGACAGATTCAGATGAAATAACCTTAATGGTTTACATTATGTGTAGAAATGTACGTAGGCTTGGAAGAGAGAGGGGAAAAGATAGATAGCTATATAAAGAAATAGAAAGTTTTAAAAAAATAAAATCTTTAAAGAGAAGTAAAAGTAGTGTAAAAAATAAGCCATGTAAAGATGGAAATCACAGAGAGAGTCTGGATTATATTGTCCTGGGATTTTAACTTCAGAGAGACATTTGAATGTAAGAGCTCCTCAGTAAACACCAATATGTATATTTTAAGGATATCTTCACTTCAAAATTTGGATCTAAGATATGTTGCTTTGGAAGAAGGCTCTGGTTTTGTTTCCACAGGAAGCAAGAAGCTATGGATTTGTTCCAGGTTAAGATGGATCAGATCTGATCAAACCAGACCTCTGAACTTAACAGGTGGTACCTGTCAACAAAGGTTATAGCCGGTCTTCCAGGACTTGAACATTATCTTGAATTTCTCAGAATCCCATAAGATTACCAGAGCCCCCTATCAGTAGGAAGTAGCCTAGAAAACTACACCCACATTCCCAAAAACTGGACTATGGATGTTTGTCTTTGTTAGGTTGTTGGTTACAAATTGTTATTGGTCATAGTCAATCTCTTTCTAAAAGAAGAAACGGGGATAGATATAGAAATATAGGATATTGATATGATAGGATAAAGGGTAGATATTAAATCTACTTTTAAAGAGCAACTTGTTTTAAATTGCTATAGATTTTAGTTTACTACAAATTTAAAGTTAATTTTGTTATATACATATATATGTATGTGTATATATATATACTCTCATTTAAGGTATTAATTTATGTAACTCATTTAAATTGTAATGGATAATTAAGAAATACATATTAATAATTAGTCATCTATAAAATCAAACTTACAGTCATGCCAGTTAAGTAACTGTTGGGTTCATAAGGTCTGGGCATGAAACCCAGTGTAACTTCTTGAACGCCTAGCTCAAGTTTGGCGACCTGTATTCAGACATGACTTTGCATACAAGTGACTCAGCTCTACCGACCTAGAATTGCCTCTGCCTAGTAACTGCTGAGATAGCATCATCTCATTGGCCGCTATCCTAACCCATCCCCCACCCCCAACTATAAAAGTCCACTCCTGATGCAATAAAGTGATTTCCTACTTTGACAAGGCTCCTGGCTCAGTGTGCTTCTCTCCAGTGGAATGGGGAGGTCTGGGCATCAATATTCACCATCTCACTCAGCCCAGGGAGAGACAGGTTGGACCAGTCCTGCCTCTGCCCTACTGTCAGTCAGATTGACAGTAACTGCAGACCTGCATCCCATATTCATTTTGGCCTTGCCCACTTTAAATATCTGTTTGTTTAAGAGACAAAAGATATGGGGGGCTAGCTTTGAGATAGAAATATAGAGTTTACAAATTCTGGGCATGCCTGTGGCTGGGCCCTCATTGCAGGAAAAGAGTTTCAATTGTGAAAACTGGGTTTATGAACTGCGGCTTCAGAAAACTTCACTAAAAAGATTCTGGCCTATGGAAACAGGAATTCTTGCAGAATCAGACTGTATGCAAAAGAAGGGACACTGAGGATAGACTTAATCATTCCAGCCAGAATAGGCCAGATTGCTGGTTATGTTTAGACATCTGGCCCTGTAATACTAATAGGGATGGAATTAACTAGACTGTCAACCATTGATTGACAAAACTTGCTGTGACCAGGGGCAGTCAAATTAATGTTCTGCTCTATGGTTAATTCATCTGGATAACAATATTACCAAGCACTGAGTCTACTTGGTGGGCATATACCAATGGTTTGATTAAATGTGCCTTTTTCTGATGCTTTCAAAACTAAGCAGACAGGTTGATCAGGACCATCTGATACTAAAATGCTTCCATTTCTGAATTAAAACAACAGTTAGATTCCTTACCAAAAGATCCTACAAAACTGACAGACTAAGACTTACCTCTCTTGAGAAAAAGGAAACTGCATATGGCTTTGGAAAAAAAAAAACTTGTTGTTCCTATGTTAATTGATGAGGAGTAATTAAAAAATATTTTCATGGTGTTGGGGATATAATCGATACAGTCTCTGTTCTCCTTGTCCACTGGCTAACTTCTCTACTATCAGTACTGACTGGTCCTTTAATTCTTATTCTGATTATATAGTGGTGAGACCCTGCATCTTAACTAAAACAGCATGAACCCATGATGTGACTCATTCCTAAATCCAGTGGGGAATGTAAAGGCCTAAGTCCTTAGTAGGCCCCAGACGTTAGCACAACTGACTCCAAGATGAAAGTGGCCACTCAGGCTGTAAAACTCATGACAATAGAAGTACACCAGCCAAAAGAAAACAAGCTCTAATCCATCAAATTGCATATTTATATGAAGTCTTTAATTGTACTAACCATACTGTTCCTGTTAACTGAAGTCTGTCAACCCAGAACATGGTTTTTTGTACTTAAAATCTCATCCTGAAAAAGACTCAGGGCTACTCCGGGGTCCAGAACATCCAGTGTAGTTTCAGACATATTGTAAAGACTTTCAAGTGGCTTAACCAAGTCCAAGTAGTCTTCTCTGGTGAATACCACACAAGAGGCACCTCACAGAACTTTTTCAAAACTGACCACACACTCAGACACAAAGTACATCTCAAGAGATACAAGAAAATTGAAATAACTCCCTGCATCCTATCAGACACCACAGATTAAAGCAGGACATCAACAACAGCAGAAGATTCAGAAAGCTGGAAATTCATGGAATCTAATACCTCTCTAGTGATAGATAATGGGTCAAGACAGAAATAAAGAAGGAAAGACTTTCTAGTGATAACCATGCCATAAACTGTATTATAAGGAAATCAGTTTATGGGGCTGGAGAGGTGGCTCAGCAGTTAAGAGCATTGGTAGCTCTTCCAGTTGTCCTAAGTTCCATTTCCAAGCGGGCGGTGGTGGCGCACGCCTTTAATCCCAGCACTCGGGAGGCAGAGGCAGGCGGATCTCTGTGAGTTCGAGGCCAGCCTGGTTCCAAAGAGAGTTCCAGGAAAGGCGCAAAGCTACACAGAGAAACCCTGTCTCGAAAAACCAAAAAAAAAAAAAAAAAAAAAAAAAGTTCCATTTCCAGCAACCAAATGGTAACTCAAAACATCTGTAGTGTAGTGGATTCTGATGCCTCTTCTGGAATAAAGGTATACATGTAAATAGAGCATTCATATACATAAAATAAATAACAAATCACTAAAAACATCACTCTCTCTCTCTCTCTCTTTTTTTTTTTTTTTGGTGTTTTTGAGACAGGGTTTCTCTATGTAGCTTTGTGCTTTCCTGAATCTCGCTCTGCAGACCAGGCTGGCTCAAACTCACAGAGATCTGCCTGCCTCTGCCTCCAAGAGCTGGATTAAAGGTGTGTGCCATCATTGGCTGGCTGAATCCTCTGCTTAATGTTCTATCTTCTTTAAATTTCTGAAGCAACAGTAAATATCTAAAACACTTCAGATTAGAATGGATTTTTGTACAAAGATAAATTCCTAAGGTTACAAAGTGATACTCAAGCTAACAAAAATTAGAGATGTATGTCTAAAACTGAAAAATCCTAATCCTATATGAGCAACTACCTTGTAAACAGTTAAAGACAATAAGACATGTAGATTAATGGCCAATCAACATATAAAGATCAATCCTTGCTGGGTGGTGGTGGCAGAGGCAGGCGGATCTCTGAGTTTGAGGCCAGCCTGGTCTACAAAGTGAGTCCAGGAAAGGTACAAAGCTGCACAGAGAAACCCTGTCTTGAAAAAAAACAGAACAAAACAACAACAACAAAAAAGATCAAATCCTTTAATATGCTCAAAACTAAGTTTGGAGTACATTGAGTACAAATATATTTCATTTTAAAAGATAAGATTTGCTCTTCTATATCTGTTGACAGATTTAAGCCTAAAGAAATTAACTATAAACAAAAGAAGTTTTCTCTAAATAAGATATATTTAATAGCTAGTTGCTTGAACAAATTATGTATCTATCAAATAATTCAATAGGAAATAAGAAATTTTATCTAAATAAATAATCTTTTTAAAAAGACATTTTATCTTGTCTTTTATTAGTCAAACATTGTTTTGAAGTTTGCATTTTTTTTTTGATATATATTTTTTATTTTACAATACATTCAGTTCTACATATCAGCCATGGGTTCCCTATTCTCCCCTCCCACGCCTCCCCTTATCCAGACCACCCTCCATTCCCACCTCCTCCAGGACAAGTCCTCCCCGAGGACTGTGATCAACTTGGTAGACTCAGTCCAGGGAGGTCCAGTCCCTTCTCCCAGACTAAGCCAAGTGTCCTGCATAAGTTCCTGGTTTCAAACAGCCAACTCATGCAATGAGCACAGGACTTGGTCCCACTGCTAGATGCCTCCAAACTGATCAAGCCAATCAACTGTCTCACCTATTCAGAGGGCCTGATACAGCTGGGAGCCCTCAGCCTTTGGTTCATAGTTCATGTGTTTCCATTCATTTGGCTATTTTTTTCAATAATTGAGTAAAACTGAAATTTATTATATGCCACAGTCGTCCTAGGGACCTCCATGCTATATATATATATAGCCTCTGTGGTTCTATGGGTTGTGGTCTGATTGTTCATTTTATATCTAGAATCCACCAATGAGTGAGTACATACCATAACTGTCTTTCTGGGTTTGGGTTACCTCACTCAGGATGATTTTTTCTAGTTCCATCCATTTGCCTGCAAATTTCATGCTTTCATTGTTTTTCTCTGCTGAGTAGTACTCCATTGTGTATATGTACCACATTTTTTTCATCCATTCTTCCGTTGATGGGCATCTAGGTTGTTTCCAGGTTCTGGCTATTACAAATAGTGCTGCTATGAACATAGCTGAGCATGTATCTTTATGGTATGTATCAGCATTCTTTGGTATATGCCCAAGAGTGGGATGGCTGGGTCTTGAGGTAGTTCGATTCCTAATTTTCTGAGAAACCGCCATACTGATTTCCACAGTGGTTGTACAAGTTTACATTCCACCAACAGTGGAGGAGTGTTCCCTTTGCTCCACATCCTCTCCAACATTGGTTGTCATTGGTGTTTTTGATCTTAGCCATTCTAACAGGTGTAAGGTGGTATCTCAGAGTCGTTTTGATTTGCATTTCTCTGATGATTAAGGATGTTGAGCATTTCTTTAAATGTCTTTCAGCCATTTGTAGTTCTTGTTTTGTGAATTCTCTGTTTAGCTCTTTAGCCATTTTTTAATAGGACTGTTCAGTGCTTTGATGTCTAGTTTCTTGAGTTCTTTATATATTGTGGAGATCAATCCTCTGTCAGATGTGGGGTTGGTGAAGATCTTTTCCCAGTCTGTTGGCTGTCTTTTTGTCTTATTGACTGTGTCTTTTGCCCTGCAAAAGCTTCTCAGTTTCGAGAGGTCCCATTTATTAATGGTTGTGCTCAGGGTCTGTGCTGTCGGTGTTTTATTTAGGAAATGGTCTCCGGTGCCAATGCGTTCAAGAGTGCTTCCTATTTTCTTTTCTATTAAGTTTAGTGTAACTGGATTTATGTTTAGGTCTTTGATCCACTTGGACTTGAGTTTTGTGCATGGTGACAGATATGGATCTATTTGTAATCTTTTACATATTGATATCCAGTTATGCCAGCACCATTTGTTGAAGATACTTTCTTTGTTCCATTGTATAGTTTTGGCTCCTTTGTCAAAAACCAGGTGTTCATATGTGCATGGATTAATGTCAGGGTCTTCAATTCGATTCCATTGGTCTGTATGTCGGTTTTTATACCAGTACCAAGCTGTTTTTATTACTATAGCTCTATAGTATAGTTTGAGGTCCGGGATGGTAATGCCTCCAAGGGTTGCTTTATCATATAGGATTCTTTTAGCTATCCTGGGTCTTTTGTTTTTCCATATAAAGTTGAGTATTTTTCTTTCCAAGTCTGTGAAGAATTGTGTTGGGATTTTGATGGGGATTGCATTGAATCTGTAGATTGCTTTTGGTAAGATTGCCATTTTTACTATGTTAATCCTACCTATCCATGAGCATGGGAGATCCTTCCATTTTCTGATATCTTCTTCAATTTCTTTCTTTAGAGATTTAAAGTTCTTATCAAAAAGGTCTTTCACTTGTTTAGTTAGTGTTATCCCAAGGTATTTTATATTATTTGTGGCTATTGTAAAGGGTGATGTTTCTCTGACTTCTTTCTCAGCCCTTTTATCATTTGTGTATAGGAGGGCTACTGATTTTTTTGAGTTGATCTTATATCCTGCCACTTTACTGAAGGAGTTTATCAGCTGTAGAAGTTCCCTGGTAGAGTTTTTGGGGTCACTTATGTATACTATCATATCATCTGCAAATAGTGAAAGTTTGACTTCTTCCTTGCCAATTTGTATCCCTTTGATCTCCTTTTGTTGTCTTATTGCTCTAGCTAGCACTTCTAGTACTATATTGAATAAATATGGGGAGAGTGGACAGCCTTGTCTTGTTCCTGAATTTAGTGGTATCGCTTTGAGTTTCTCTCCATTTAATTTGATGTTTGCTGTTGGCTTGCTATAAATTGCTTTTATTATGTTTAGAAATGTTCCTTGTATTCCTATTCTTTCTAAGACCTTTATCATGAAGGGGTGTTGGATTTTGTCAAAGGCTTTTTCATCATCTAGGGAGATGATCATGTGGTTTTTTTTCTTTCAGTTTGTTTATATGGTGTATTACATTGACTGATTTCCGTATGTTGAACCATCCTTGCATCCCTGGGATGAATCCTACTTGGTCGTGATGGATGATTGTTTTGATGTATTCTTGGATTCGGTTTGCCAATATTTTGTTGAGTATTTTTGCATCAATGTTCATGAGGGAGATTGGTCTGTAGTTCTCTTTCTTTGTTGCATCTTTGTGTGGTTTGGGTATCAGGGTAATTGTAGCCTCATAAAAAGAGTTTGGTAGTGTTCCTTCTGTTTCTATTGTGTGGAACACTTTGAAGAGGATTGGTATTAGTTCTACTTTGAAAGTCTGGTAGAATTCTGCACTGAAACCATCTGGTCCTGGGCTTTTTTTAGTTGGGAGACTTTTGATGACTGTTTCTATTTCTTTAGGGGTTATTGGTCTATTTAAACGGTTTATCTGGTCTTGATTTAATTTTGGTATTTGGTATTTATCCAGAAAATTGTCCATTTCTTCCTGGTTTTCCATTTTTGTGGAGTACAGGTTTTTGAAGTATGATCTGATGATTCTCTGGATTTCCTCATTGTCTGTTGTTATGTCTCCCTTTTCATTTCTGATTTTGTGAATTTGGGTGCTCTCTCTTTGCCTTTTGGTTAATTTGGCTAGTGGTTTGTCTATCTTGTTGATTTTTTCAAAGAACCAACTCTTTGTTTCATTGATTTTTTGTATTGTTCTCTTGTTTTCTATTTCGTTGATTTCAGCCCTCAATTTGATTATTTCCTGGCGTCTATTTCTCCTGGGTGAGTTTGTTTCTTTTTGTTCTAGAGCTTTCAGTTGTGCTGTTAATTCCTTGGTATGGGATTGCTCCATCTTCTTTATGTGTGCATTTAGAGCTATGAATTTTCCTCTTAGCACTGCTTTCATAGTGTCCCATAAGTTTGGGTATGTTGTACTTTCATTTTCATTGAATTCTAGGAACTCTTTAATTTCTGTCTTTATTTCTTCCTTGACCCATTGATGTTTCAGGTAGGCATTATTCAGTTTCCATGAGTTTGTGGGTTTTCTATAATTTTTGTTGTTATTGAGTTCTAACTTTAAGGCATGGTGGTCTGATAAGATACAGGAGGTTATTCCAATTTTTTTGTATCTGTTGAGATTTGTTTTGTGTCCAAGCATGTGGTCAATTTTTGAGAAGGTTCCATGGGGTGCTGAGAAGAAGGTATATTCTTTTGTGTTAGGATGGAATATTCTGTAGATATCTATTAGGTCCATTTGAGTCATAACATCTGTTAGGTCCTTTATTTCTTTGTTAAGTTTCAGTCTGGTAGATCTATCTTTTGGTGAGAGTGGTGTGTTAAAATCTCCCACTACTAATGTGTGGGGTTTGATGTGCGTTTTAAACTTTAGTAGTGTTTCTTTTATGAATGTGGGTGCTTTTGTATTTGGAGCATAAATGTTTAGAATCGAGACTTCATCTTGGTGGATTTTTCCCGTGATGAATATGTAATGTCCATCCTGGTCTCTTTTGATTGATTTTAGTTTGAAGTCTATTTTATTAGATATTAGGATAGCTACACCAGCTTGTTTCTTAGGTCCATTTGCTTGGAAAACCTTTTCCCAGCCCTTTACTCGGAGGTAGTGTCTGTCTTTGGAGTTAAGGTGTGTTTCTTGTATGCAGCATATGGATGGGTCCTGTTTTCTTATCCATTCTGTTAACCTGTGTCTTTTTATAGGTGAGTTGAGACCATTGATATTGATGGATATTAATGACCAGTGATTGTTAATTCCTGTTATTTTTTTGGTTGTGTTGTGTTGTCCTTCTGTGGTGTATGTTAGTGTAGGATTATCTATTGCTTGATTTTTCATGGATGTGTTTAGCTTCTTTGGGTTGAATTTTCCCTTCTAGTGCTTTCTGTAGGGCTGGGTTTGTGGACAGGTATTGATTAAATCTGGTTTTATCCTGGAATATTTTGTTTACTCCACCTATGGTGATTGAGAGTTTTGCTGGGTATAATAGTCTGGGTTGGCATCCGTGGTCTCTTAGTGTCTGCATGAGGTTTGTCCATGATCTTCTAGCTTTCATAGTCTCTATTGAGTAGTCTGGTGTTATTCTGATGGGTTTGCCTTTATATGTTACTTGGTCTTTTTCCTTTGCGGCTCTTAATATTTTTTCTTTATTCTGTGTGTTTAGTGTTTTGATTATTATGTGGCGAGGGGACTTTTTTTTTGGATCCAGCCTATTCGGTGTTCTGTAAGCTTCTTGTATCTTCATAGGTATTTCTTTGTTTAGGTTAGGAAAGTTTTCTTCTATGATTTTGTTGAATATATTTTCTGTGCCTTTGAGTTGGTATTCTTCTCCTTCTTCTATCCCTATTATTCTTAGGTTTGGTCTTTTCATGGTGTCCCAAATTTCCTGGACGTTTTGTGTTAGGACTTTTTTGTCTTTATTGTTTTCTTTGACTGACGAATCTATTTTCTCTATCGTGTCTTCAGTGTCAGAGATTCTCTGTTCCATCTCTTGCAATCGGTTGGTTATGCTTGTTTCTGTAGTTCCTGTTCGTTTTGTCAGGATTTCTATTTCCAGCATTCCCTCAGCATGTGTTTTCTTTATTGTCTCAAATTCGTTTTTCAGATCTTGGAATGTTTCTTTCATCTGTTTAATTGCTTTTTCTTGGCTTGATTTGATTTCTTCCCATTTTTTGTTCGTTTTTTCTTCCATTTCTTTAAGGGAGTTTTTTATTTCCTCTTTAATGGAGTTTTTCATTTCCTCTTTAAGGGAAGTTTTTTATTTCCTCTTTAAGGGAGTTTTTTATTTCCTCTTTAAGGAAAGTTTTTATTTCCTCTTTAAGGTAGTTTTTCAATTCCTCTTTAAGGAAAGTTTTTATTTCCTCATTGAGGGAATGTTTTATTTCTTCTTTAAGGGCCTCTATCATCTTCTTAATGTCATTTTTAGGGTTGATTTCTTCTGTTTCTTCTGTCATGGTATGTTTAGGTCTTGCAGGTGTAGAATCACTAGGTTCTGATGTTGCCATATAGGTCTTTATGTTGTTGCCTGTATTTTTGCACTGGCGTCTACTCATCTCTTCCTCTGTGAGGTGCAGGTGGTGTCTGTGTCTGAGAGTGCCTCTCTTGTTCTAATTTTTAGTCTTGGTTTAGTAGTGGTTCTTGGTTAAATTGGTGCTATTGGGCTATTTCTTCAGGGGCAGCTGATTTCGATCGGTGAATTATATACTTATGATTCTGGTGATCTGGTTTGGTGTCTGGGTAGCACCTTCTTCTGTGTTCCCAGGTCACGTTTTGTTCATTTGTCAACTCCTCAGCTGATCTTGTTTCTTCAGACTTTAAACTGTAGGCATCTGAATCCTCTCCCAGATGGGTTTCAGCTGAGCAGGGTAGTCTCATCAACACCTCCAAGTTGTTGGGTTTCACAGGATCAGCAGCTGGGCCCTGGGTTGTCCTCAGACGGAGTGTTCAGATTCATTCTGGTTCTGACCCACCGAGATAGCTTCTTCCCCAGATGTTGGGGTTAGGGGCGTCCCTGTTCCAAGCTGCGTCTGCTTGTCTCCGTCCCTGGGCCTGTTTACCTCTGCAGTCCGCCGCCGGGCCTGTATGTACCTGTCAGCTGCCGCTGGGTCTGTCTGCCTCTGGGGGCCGCCACCGGGCCTGAATGTCTCTGCAGGCTGCAGCCGGGACTGAATGTCCCTGTCGGCCGCTGCCGCCGGGCCCGTTTACCTCAGCTGGCCGCTGCTGGGCCCATCTACCTCCACAGGCCGCCGCCACAGGCCTACCTGCGTCTGCTTGCCTCTGCCGCCGGGCCTGTTTACCTCAGCAGGCTGCCGCTGGCCTGTCTACCTCTGTGGGCTGCCGCTGGGCCTGAATGTCTCTGCCGGCTGCCGCCGGGTCTGAATATCCCTGTCGGCTGCCACCGCTGGGCCCGTCTACCTCCACGGGCCCCCGCCGCAGGCCTACCCCCGTCTGCTTGTCTCTGCCGCGGGCCTGTCTACCTCTGTGGGCCGCCGCTGGGCCTGAATGTCTCTGCCGGCTGCCGCTGGGCCTGGATATCCCTGTCGGCTGCCGCCGCTGGGCCAGTCTACCTCCACGGGCCGCCGCAGCAGGCCTACCTGCGAAGTTTGCATTTTTGTACAACATAACAAAAATGAGTGATAGCAACTTAAACAAAGTTTAGGGTATATTTCTAAAAATAGGAGTAAATAAAAACCAAGAAAAATTTTAAATATTTCTTCTGGATAATATGATGGCCAAAAAACTGCAAACATAATTGCATGTTTCTTAAATCTCCTGGGAGGCCAAAAGGAGTTAAACCAAAAAATCAATTAAAAAATTAGATTATTTTGAAGTTTTTCATCAAAAATTAATTTTGTTCACTATACCAGCTTGCAAGTAGACAATGGACTGTGATTCTTACACAGGTCCCTATGCATCTGCAACTCCACAACAAAAGCCAGGGCTTTATGAGGACATTCCTTCCCTTGTCTCCTTCTCCTTCTTGCTGAGTTGCATTCCTGTGTTCCCAGCACTGAGTGGCACAAGCAGTTATAGATGTTCAAAGCAATTCTCAGTGAAATAGTACAAGGCAGTTCTGGCCTACTGGGCTGGGTTGTTTGGTGACAACTTGATACAGGCTGAAATCATCTAAGGGAACCTCAATTGAAAAGGTGCCTCTAAATGATCAAGTAATAAGCTGGATTATAAGGCATTTTCTTAATTAATGGTTGATTGGGAACAGACAAATTCATTCAGTGGGGCCATTTCAAACCTAGTGTTCCTGGGTTCTATATGAAAGTGTTGTGCCTGTGTCAAGAGACCCCCCAAGCAAGACCACCACAGGGCCAATATCTAATGCAAATACAAAGGGGTTTAATAAAACAAGCAAGCATGGGCTTGGTCTGCGGCCAACACACTGGCTAGCCAGGTAAAGGAGGATGGCCCTGACCTTTCAGAGTGAAGGGTTTTAAAGGCAAAAACTGCAAGCTAGGGGCTAAAAGCCTTTGCATTTCAGGGCCATACTTCAGTTAACAGGAACATTTAGACAAGAGAACTACAGAAGACAAAATACATTTGGAGACTCTCCCAATACTATTGGAGACTTTGATGGAATAAGCCTTTGTTTTAGCTGTTTCTTGGCCAGCAGCCTACCCATCCTGGGGGAGGGTTGCCTTGACTGTAGTCTTAGCTGTTTGTTCATGTCTCTGGGACTTAGATCAACTTTTATCTTAGCATTGCTAGAAATGAAGTTTTTTTTTTTTATTTTTTAAAAAAAAATGGAGTGTGTCTTGCTCTCTTAAAAGTAGGCTGGGCAGGTCATGGGGAGGAATACAGTAAGCAGCACCCCTCCATGGCCTCTGCATCAGCTCCTTCCTCCAGGTCTCTGCCCTGTGTAAGTTCCTGTCCTGACTTCCTTTGATGATGAATATTGGTGAAATTATTTAACTCCACGTAGTTAAAAGGGAGGTTTATTTTGTGGGGTAACTTACAAGTGAAGGGATAGGTTGCGGGGTCTGGGAAAGGTGTAGCACAGTCCAGCGGTGTTCTCTGGAGAACCCTGCTCGGTCTACCTTCAACATCCTGGGTCCAGGAACCAAGAGAGCCAGCACATCTGGATCTTGGGTCTTCAGGGTCTTCAGGCCCCACCTTGTAGGCATGACAGTTAACCAAAGCCTTAATGGGGGTTGGAACTTTCAGATCAAAGCTGAAATGGCTACCTACTACAGATGAACAGTGATATGGAAATGTAAGCCAAATAAACTATTTCCTTCATAACTTGTTTTTATGTCAAGGTATTTCATCACAGCAAAAGAAACCAAAACTAAGACACCTACCTGACAATTGCTCTAAAAAGAAATAGTAACCATTTGTGGAAAACTTTTAAAAAGTCCTTAATGATTGGGAGATATTCAGAAATGGAAGGAAGTAAGCATTAGTGACCTACGTACAAAAATGAAATAAATAAAAAAAAAGAGATAATGTCGTGTTTTGAATGAGAATGGCCTCCATTACCCACATGTCTGAAAGCTTACTCAACAGGGAGTGATGCTACTAAGGAGAAATTAGGGGGTGAGGTGTTGTCTTGGTGGAGCAAGTATATCATAGGGGGTAAACATTGAGGTTTCAAGGGCCCAAGCCAGGCCCAATGCCTTTCTGTCTTCTTGCTGCATGTGGATCTGGATGTAGAACTCCCAGCTACCATGTCTGTCTTGGTTCTGCCACAATCTCCACCATGATGAGAATAGAGTAAACATACGAAACTGTAATGAAATGCTTTCCTTTAAAATACTTGTCTTAGTCATGTTGTCTCTTCACAGGAAGAGAACACTGGCTAAGACAGAAATTGGTGCCAGGGGCAGTGTACAGCTGTGACAGGCCAGACTGTAGCTTGAGTTTTCCTGCCTTGCCCACAGTCAGGACAAATTTTTGTCACCCACCAGTCCCACAGCCACTCAGACCCAACCAAGTAAACACAGAGACTTATATTGCTTACAAACTGTATGGCCGTGGCAGGCTTCTTGCTAACTGTTCTTATAACTTAAATTAATCCATTTCCATAATTCTATACCCTGCCATGTAGCTTGTGGCTTACCGGCATCTTTTCATGCTACTTGTCAGGGTGGCAGCTGACAATGAGTCCTTCTGCCTTCCTGTTCTTTTATTTTTCCTCTCTGTTAGTCCCACCTATACTTCCTGCCTAGCCACGGGCCAATCAGTGTTTTATTTATTGACCAATCAGAGCAACTTGACATACAGACCATCCCTCAGCACAGCCAAGTGCAGACTATCTCAAACACCTGCACTCAGGCCTGTGGTCCTAATCATCCTCTATTCGGACATGCTGGGTAAAGCCACGAGGAACCCAAGAACGGGCTCTCACAGGACATACGGAACATCCCACAGCACCAGACCATGCTGCTTATTGGTAGATTGTAGACTTTAGATTATAAAAGTGGCTAAATGCTTTAAGTGAGGCTTAATGGACCATATTAGTAGAGCATGTTGGCAGTGTTATTGAGAGAAATGTAGATAATAATAGTTCTGCTTAAGAGGTTTTAGAAGAGAATATTAGTAAATGGCATAGAGGCCATTCCTGTGGTATTTTGGTGAAGAATATGGCTGCTTTGGGACCTGCTTTCTGAAGGAGACTAAATAGAAGATGTTTGGGCCGGGCAGTGGTGGCGCACGCCTTTAATCCCAGCACTCGGGAGGCAGAGACAGGCGGATCTCTGTGAGTTCAAGGCCAGCCTGGGCTACCAAGTGAGTTCCAGGAAAGGTGCAAAGCTACACAGAGAAACCCTGTCTCGAAAAACCAAAAAAAAAAAAAAAAAAAAAAAAAAAAAAAGAAGATGTTTGGATCAATGGCATGGAGAACATACATACAGGGATGCAAAACACTCAGAGTTAAAATAAAATAAGTAGATACAATAAATTAAATAAACAACTCCTATATCTCTTATATGTCACCATGGATACAACAGCCAGAAACACATAGAAATGCGATGAATATCTGTAGGCAAAGCTATAAATTCATAATTAAAAGAATCAAGAAACTAGATAAAAGGATAGAATTCCATTACTCTAGACAAGAAGCATCAATACTATGTCAGTAGACATTTGAGCTCTAGATTCAACAGAAGTCCAACAAAATGTCAACTATTAATGCTATCAATGATCAAAAAGTGATTTCAAAAGATCACCATGAAAAACACATGATCCACACAAGATTAAATAAATAGCACACTAAGTGACATCAACTAGCTTCAAAATTTCCCATCTGTCTACAATAAAGACTACTGTTTGGGAAAGAATAAAGAGATCAAAAGAACCCCAGAGAAAACTTAGAAGTAAAGATGCAATTAAAATACAGCCGGTGTTGACAAATTGAGGACATAAAACCTACCTCAAAGGACTTCATGTTACCTCAGAGGAACCCATAGGACCTCACTGGTCATAACAGGACCTCAGCGGACCTCAAGGAACCTCTTAGGACCTTCTGGGTTATCATGGAAACTCTCACTGGACCTCATAAGTCCTCATTGGAACTCACACTAATTCATTGATTTTGACTGCCTGCTGCTTACTACAAACCATGTTTGTATACCTACACTCTCTCTAGAGGCTACTTCCCTCTGAAGGAACTCTGGAGCCTTCCTCACCATCGAGTGGCTTTTAAACTTGGTGACACTATACTTATACCTCTCTGAGTGCATTATAGAGCCGCACAAGGATCACTAGCAACTTTTCAGCCCAAGTGACCAGACTACAGCTTGCAGATCATTGCCCTCCAACACTCTAACAGGAAGTTCTACTTGAGAGGCCTGCTTGACTAGTGAGACCTAAGTGACAGGAGCAGCTTCCTTAAAGACAAGAGTGCTGTGAAGGGGCACAGCACTTTTACCCCAGGCACAGAACCCTCCCAGACCTGCAAGGATTCCCATTGGTTCTAGACCTTGCACCTGGCCTCCAAAAGTCAGCCCTGCAGTTTTCCTGTACTCAGTGGACACTTCAGATTCCTCCTCCTGAGTACATTGTCTTTAGCATGCACAGACCATTATTGCATATGTGAAATTATCCATCTACTTCATTGTGGAAAGGGAACCCAGTGCATCCAAGTCAAATCTAAACCACCTGATTGATACTCAAGAGGCATAGGCAATTTAGATAAGGTACATCAAAGACTGTTCACACCTCTCTCGGTTATACATTGATAACCAAAACATGAACACTTTCCCAGTCTTCTGTGGTAGCACAGGCATATCATGCCAGAATTTGGGAGGTAGAGGGAAGGTATAAAAACTTGAAACCATATTTGTCTATGACACAAAACACAAACAATTATGTTGTTTAACTAAATAGCAATTGTTCTATTTTACCAATAGAGTCTGGAGTCAGATGGGTTGTGGCTGACATATCTTCCAACTGGGGTTGGAAGCCTGATAGCTCAGATGCAGAGAAAATACCCAGCTGACCTTCCTCTTCAGGAAAAAAACAAAAACAAAAACAAAACTAGCTCTACCTATGCCCCCCCCCAACATCTCAAACAAAATACATAAAATTGCATGTTCCTCTCTTCTACCTTCTGTGCATCTATCTATCCTCCTGACTCCCTCTTACTCTCTATGGTTTTTTTCTTGTTCACTTCCCTTCAACTGGTTGCTTACTCAGTGACTTGACCTCCTGTTGACTTTATTTAACCCTGTTTACAATAAGCAAAAAGCACTTGGATTAAAGATGTCTGGTAGGGCTGAACCACACCAGATCTTGAAAAAGGTTTTCGAGTAAATAATAAAACTCAAGGCTCACAGTGTGATCAAATATCCTGCAACAGTTCTGTAATCTGGAAAGGGCAGGGGCTTCTTGAGAGACCATCCTGAGTCAGGGAGAAACCAGGGACCTCTTCACTGGGCAACATGGTCCAGGGACCCAGATTCAAAACAGGAGCTTACTGTGGGATGTCTTTCTGTATGCTGTGAATATGTGTGGCTCCCATTGGATAATAAATAAAGTTGTTTGGACTATGGCAAGAAAGCTTACAGCCAGGTGGGAAATCCAAGCAGAGATACAGAGAGAAGAATGACAGAGTTGGAAGATATGTCAGCCACAACCCAAGAAGCAACAAGATGTCAGCAGTCCTATAATGCCATGACCATGTGGAAACATACAGATTAATAGGAATGGGTTAATTTAAGATGAAAGAGCTAGCTAGCAAGAAGCTAAAGCCATAGGCCATACAGTTTATAGTTAATATAAGTCTCTGAGTAATTGTTTTATAAGAGGCTGTGGAACCATGGGTGGGAGAGATTTGTTTGGATTGCTGGGAAGGCAGGACAAGAGAAATTTTTATCTATAGGAGCGGTCCCAACTCAGAACTTCTATTTGTATACTCTAGGTGCTGAAATTGTTCCTTAGAAAATTAAATGCTTGGAAAGGGAAAAATCCAAAGAAAGAATTATTTTCCCTTGAAGGGATTGGAGATAATATTTTGATGTTCATCAAACCTTGGCATCCACACTTGCACTTTAGTAGGGAGATATTCAGCTTCTGAGGAGTCAAACTAGATCTCAGATAAAACAAACTGCAAAAGGCGTCAAGTGTATAGGGCCAGAATGACAAATAGAAAAATTAAAGCAGTGTGTGGATAATATAACCATGAACTTATGAGGATGTGATTTTTTGCAGCAATGAAAAACAAGGATTATGTTTTAATGACCCAAGGCCCTGTCTACCCACAGCACAGAGAAACCAGACACTGTGAGCAAATACTTTGTCTATTTGGCCATTCATAGACAGCCATCATGCCTCCCCTGTTCTCAGGGTCTCTGTTGGCACATCTTCTGGAGCACTGGAGACTGGAGTTGCCTTGTCATGACCAATAACCCATGAAGTCAACTTGGATTATATCAATTTATAGGATGCCCAACCTTGACCTGTGACCTGTGCACATGCACATTCACACAGAATATACACAAACACAATACCTGGGAGCCAGTGAGATGATTCTGGTGGTAAAGACACTTGCTGCCAAACCTGTTTTGTACCTGAGATCCATCCCTGGGATCCACATGATTAAAGGAGAAAATGGATTCATGTAAGGTGCCTTCAGGCCTCCACACATGCATGACCTTAACCCTACATTAACAAATACATGCAATCTTAAATACTTTATAAGGGTACACATGGGAAACTTGGCTTCAAACACTGCCTTATAATCCAATCACTGCCTTGTGACTTTGTGAGAGTGGCTTCACCTCCCTGTGTCTATTAAGTGAGATGTAAGCAAATCACACTCGTTACCATGGTTACAATAACCAGTTGGAGCACCAATACCCAGAACTGTTCTAGCTGAGACTCTCCTTCTTTCCTCTGTGCCTCAGCTTTTCATGTGAGAAGTAGGATTTTTACAATATCTTGCTATCTGGAAGGTTCTTCTGTTTTGTGTAATCTCAGCTTGGTGTGCCCCCACAGTAAGCAGGAGGGAAGCCTCCTTTTCATCACTCTCCTTGTCCTTGTCCAGGGACTCCTGGGCACAGCTCTGGCCCTGGCATGCTCACTCACCCTCTATGCGAGGTCACTGAAGCTGCAGCTGAGCCATGACTAGGTAGGCCTTGGTAGTGTATCTCTTTTTCTCTCTCTCTTCATAAACAATGCCTCACACTGCATTCGTGGCCCTAGCCCACATAAGATTCTCAGGAAATTTAGACTCCAAAGAGGATTAGATCCTGGGCCTCTTCCCATCCTTCAGCACTGAACTGATAACATTACATTTCAAGGAAGGTTCTGGATTCCAAGCTAACACTACAAACAATCTGATCTTATCATGTACCTCTGTGTCCCCAAACATATAGTTAAGTCTCTGTGCTCTGGCTTACTCACTCCCTAGTCCAGCCCTGTTCTCCAGGTACTTAGGCAGCTGAAGCCAAAGGGCAGGAGTCAAGGGCTACACTGTTAGTTCTAGGCCAGCCTAGGCAACTGAGACAGATTCAGTCTCAAAATACACACAAAATTTCTTCTAATGATTTTTTTATTTATCTGCACTTTTTGTTTGTTTTTGGGACAAGGTCTCAGTGTAGACCTGCATATAAACAACTCAGCTACATCAATGTTTTCATATCAGATGGCATTCATTGGATATAATGCCTTCTTAGCACACACAAGGCCTCTGCATAAACAGAGCATGGTAGTGAAACCTGTCATCCCAGTAATTGGAGGTGGAAACAGAAAGGATATGAGTTCAAGGTCAGCTTAAACTTCATGAGCCTGTGTTGGGACAAAGTTGTATGGGTTCACATGAGACTGAACCACTGAATGAAAACTCAGAGACCTTAAGAATGAATCTAGCCTTTCTCAGCTGCAGGGGGATCCAGCCTCTCAGGACTGAAGCACTTTCCCTTCACCCAGGGCATTTTTTATTTTTCTCAATACTTACACTTCAGCCAGTTGATTTCCATATGTTCAAAACAACCTGAAAGAAGCTCACAACAATACAATGCCAAGTGCAAATTTCTCAGTTCATCAGGTACCAGTTTTCCGGCTTTCCTGAACCAAGTTTTTGCATAAGCAAGACTCTCAGACAAGATTCACATAGAGGGCAACAAGAGAACAAAAATATGAATTAGAGGTAGGTGCTAACTTTCTGGAGTCAGGCCAGGTATAGCCCAGCAGGAATGCTGCCACAGATTCTCCTTTCTTTATAAAAGTTATTTGGGAGGCTATGTAGCCTCAAAGTAAATACAGACATTTTAAAAACTATTTGTCTTACAACCTTACATAAGTAGACCAAAACACATGTTAAGGCCAATAAAGTTACTATTGTTAGAATAAGAGCAACACCTGCTAGGATAAGAAATTTATTAAAGTGATCCATAGGATTGAATGAGGCATTGGTATCTGCTACACTTTCCATAGTGTCCATTTATTGCATCATGTAACTTTTTTGCAAGTTTCTTTAATTTCTTTCTGTAAATCACAAACCATTAGAGAACAATTAGGGTGACCCAACAAATACATCTTAAACTTATCCCAGTCATACTAGCTTTCATTTAATCTTAAGTGTGTGATACAATAAGAAACATTCCAATCACATTTTAATTTTATCTGCTCCTTCAAAATTTCTAACTGATCACCTAACAAAACAATAGCTTGCCTTAACCCAGCTAATTCATTTACTATCTCATTATCAATCTTATTTTGTTTCAGTCTGAAGTTCTTCTGAATGTTTATGCCAGTCTCTAATGAATTCAGTGGTTTGGATTTCTTTATGAAGTGGCACTCCAGCTGATGCTGCTGTAGCTATCAATGCAATGATTCCCATAATAACTCCAACAACCAGTCCAACCATTCAACATGTTCTTTAATATTCTTTCTGAAATGAATGATAAACAGCACTGGTTACTGTGCAAGAAGGTCACGTCCATGGCCATGACTACTTAGTAGCAGAGCTTTATTAGGAGGAAGTGGGGAGGGGGGGATGGGACAAAAGAACCAGGCCTGAGAAAGGAGAGAGAAAGAGAGAGGGAAAGATGGTGGGGGGAAGAGGAAACAGAACAGAGAGAGAGAGAGAGAGAGAGAGAGAGAGAGAGAGAGAGAGAGAGAGAGGGTGGGGTCCGAGTCATGGCTCTTTAAGGCACAGGGGGGCCTACAGAGCTACACCATGCATGCACTAATTGAGTGACCACTCACGTAGTCACCAGTACACACTGGTGATGTAAGATGCAAGACCCTTTGCTTAACTCCTGAACTGTGCATGTGCCGTCATGCAGCAGGAGTGAGGGCAGAATTCTAACACTTCTGTACCAGGATAATCACAGGAGAGTCTTGCCAAGGCCTTGACAACTCCACTGGTATCCAGATTGCTGGTCTTGCTCTAAGAATATATAAACTTTCAAAGGTCAAATTTAAAAGCATACTAGAATTAACACAAGTATGAAGGGTGCATCATTTACAAGTGATGCTGTAATTATTAGGGTACCATTGTACAGGCCCTTTCAGTAGCAACTTACCAAGGACCATGGGAGTATAGAAGAGATGACAACTACTGTTTGACAAGTTGAACCACCAGACATATAACTCCCTAGTAGGAAGCCCCACTTGACAAAGCCATGGAGTTACTGAATGTGTTTGACCTATTGCTCCTGTCTGTAATTTTTCTCATGTGCAACTGCATTTCTTTCCTAAAAACAGCTATGGGTGTTTTCTCCCTGCTTGTGTGTTTATCTTAAGAATATATTCCATCTTTGGGCACACTTATAGTTGTGGATGATAAGGTTATGATTTCTGTTTCAGCTGCATAATTTTGATGTATAGAAACAATACTAGGATATTTTACATTACTCAGACTGACATAGGATTTTCATTTACTAGGACAGCCTTTTATATAGACGGCTTTTAGACTTCAGAGCAGATTCAAAGCAGGCTGGTTGCCCCTACAGACAAATATAGGTCATTCTTCCAGGTGTTATTTTGCTTATTCAAGTTCAGAGCTTGAAGCAACTTCAGACAGACATAACTTTCTCAGTAATTGACTTTTGCATGTAATCCCAGCCTCAGTTAATGCTACAGGCTCAATGTTCAGCCAAATGTTGACTTACTGTCTGGGATCCCTCACCAACTTAGAGCTACCTGCATGGGTCAATGTGACATTACTAGTCTAAGAGAAACTATGTGACATTATCTTGTGTTGTGAGAATGGGTAGAACCCTGAAAATGTAACTTATACTTGTCCAGAGTTTGGCTGTGAGAGAGCAGCAGTGGTGGTGTGGAGAGAAATGGCAGTGTAGAGCTGTGTGAGAGCTGCTGCTGAGTCTGAGTGAAGTGTGTGTGTGCGAGGTGAGAGATGAAGAAGCATGAGAGAAGTGTGAAGGAATGAATGGGTGAAAGAGTGAGTGAGTAGAATGAGTGAATAATGTAAAAGAGGGATATGTGAGCGTGAGAGAGCTGTGTGTAAGAGCTGCTGTTAGGTAGAGGAATTGTGTAAAGCTCTGTATGGTGACAGATCTACATAAATGAAATGTTTATCTGTGGCTGTGTAGAGATTTGTAACTGTGTGGAGGCAAGAAAAATGAAGCTGTATGGAAAAGGTGTAGAAGAGAAATGTATGTAAAAGAAAGATGTGTAGCCATGTGAAAAGATGTATGTATGTAAAGATATGTAGCTATATTCAACAGTGAATATATTTAGAAGTGTGGAGACAGAGTCAGAGACCAATTGTAATATCAAGTAAAAGAGAAAGTTAACATCAGAAAGCATGTATGTTTCCTTATTTCACTAGTCGTAGATAGATTAAAACTTATTCCTAATTACCCTCAGATAAAAGAGTTTCCTATCCCTCACTACTGTGAGTCATTCCTTGTATTACTCTAAGCTGATCATGGGAACTAGTCTCTCATGGTCCATGTTAGCATCTACAGTAATGGTACATATGCCATAAAAGGATGGCTTTGATTTAGTCTAAAAGACAGAGTGTACTTATCATCCTTAATGTTTCATTTTCTTTCTCACACCTTAAGAGGGTAGAAAGCACTTGCCAATTTCCACCGGTCAGTCTGAATTCTATTGCCAAACTGCAGAAGAGGACTTGCCATTCCAACTCCATGCCACCAAATAGGTTCATTAGCAGAAGCACTGATTTCCACCGTTCCATTCAAATTATACAGTTTCCATCTTAGTTCTATGTGGGAATATTTTCCTTGAGGGGAGCCGTAAGAACTCCAGTCAATGATGTCTCCTCAGGAGATATTAATTAGCACTCAAGGTTTCAAGGTTTCTCACTCTTACATTGTTGCCAATGTACCCAGTCAGATATGTTGTTGGTAACCCTCATCTCACAGGACAGTAGACTTACAGAACTAGTAGCATTAATCTCCTGTCCTTTAAAATGAAATGCACAAAGCATATAAGATTATTAAGATAATCTTAGGTAGTACTGTCTATGGATAGCCATACTTGAGAGGTTATATTTAAGCACTGAATTCTATTTCTCATGCAAATATACTCCAACAGTCTAATTGTCAATCATTTTACCCTCCTCTGTTGACTGAGGAGGACCTCAGTTGTCATAAGGCCCAGGTAGCCAAGAAGATTCATTAACCACTACAGGAATATTCATATCTCCCCAACTTACTGCTATGTTAATTGAAGTATTGGGGATAAAAGCCCAATAATTATGATCCATCCCTTTTACCTGCACTATCGCCATGGAGAGCATGGCAAGAAATAAGTTTGTAGCATTTAGAGGCTTGTGAATCATGTGAAGTATTGTCTCTCCTTTGTCACACAAATTCATAAGCTGTGCCCAGGTGAGAGGATTAGTTGTTTGCACCAAAAGTCTCCTGTGCATCAAGTTTGACAGAGATATCTCTGCTTCTGAAGTATCTTGGAGATGTCACTTGCTCTTGTGAATTTTTATGAAGTTTGATGGGATCCACAATTTATTATCTCCTGTGAAAACATAATCATAACGTCAACCCTAACTTAACACTTTCCTGTTGTATCCATGTCTCAAATCACCCAGAGACTACCAAGGAGCCAGTTTCCCATGCAAGCACACAAGGGCTTTTTATTTTCAGGTTTGAACCTTGACCACCACCCTATGCTCCAACTAAGCAGATGGAGGGAAATGCAGTAGTGGCCAGGGGCTCAGGGATAGGAGGGTTTCTAAAGGGAAAAAAAAATCCACAAGCTGGGAATTACATTCCTTGGCATTTTGAGATTGAGTAAAAGGGATATGGGGCAAGGTGATTTTTTTGAAACTATTGGGTTAGACTTTTGGTGTGGAAATGTAACCCACTGATAAGATTATCTGGATATCTGCAAGGGCCATAAATCACAGACAGGATATCTGCAGGAATGTCTGGATCTTGTTAAACTTTACTACCCTATTTCTTAATTGGCTGCTTCTAGGGTATCTGTTCAAGTAGTTAAGGCACATTTCTGAGAATCTTCCTGGAACTGAGTACAACCTCCAGTCACCAGGAGATCTAAGATGGTGGTCCTTCCCTAAGATGGAGTCTGTAAAGTCAAGTCTAGGCTTTCATATTGCCTTCATATTCCCCCCCTCTGACTGGACCCTGAGGGTCCCAATCATGGAACTGTCATGTCCCATAACTCCACCAAGGCCTCCCTGGTTTCTACTAACAGCAGTTAGTATTGGGATCTCATTAACATTAATTGAATAGTTCCTAGACTTTTTTCATGAATTGTACTAATTTGTTCAATATGCAAGGCCCAAAGCTGAGAAGCAAAACTAATATGAGGAGGGGTCTTAACCGGGTAGAAATCAAGGTAGTTAACCATGGGGATGAATTAAACCAGGACTCAAATCATCCTTGGCTGTAGCTAGAGTTTTCCTGCCTTGCCCACAGTTAGGACAAATCTCCGCCACCCGCCAGTCCCACAGCTGCTCAGACCCAACCAAGTAAACACAGAGACTTATATTGCTTACAAATTGTATGGCCGTGGCAGGCTTCTTGCTAATTGTTCTTGTAGCTTAAATTAATCCATTTCTATAAATCTATACCTTGCCACGTGGCTTGTGGCTTACCAGTGTCTTCACATGCGGCTTGTCATGGTGGCAGCTGGCAGTTTCTCTGACTCAGCCTTCCACTTCCCAGAATTATTCTCCTCCTTGTCCTGCATATACTTCCTCCTGCCTGGCCACTGGCCAATCAGTGTTTTATTTATTGACCAATCAGAGCAACAGATTTGACATACAGACCATTCCACAGCACTTGGCTGACCTCATTCTCTCCCTTTCTCTTAGCCAGTCCTTCTCTTACGTTTGCCATAGATTCCTTGACTACTCCTAAGTGGTCTACATAGAAGCAGCATTCCTTGCCCAGAGCTGCACACAGTCCTCCTTGCTGAAGGAAGATCAAATCTAAGCCCTGTCTGTTCTGCATTACAACCTCAGCTAAGAATGTCAAGAGACTCTTAGAGATGGGAGATGGAGTTTTCTAACCTTTCTATATCTATCTCTATCTCTATCTCTCTATCTCTATCTCTCTATATCTATATCTATGGCAGAATGTAAGCTGGAATAGTGCTGGCTCTGAGTGATCAGGGGTGCTGTCCCAGTTCTTAAACTAGCCAGGCTGGCTCCCAGCAGGATACTCAGAGTGAGAGCTGCCATGGGCTCTCTCTTAATACATTTTGGGGATGCAGTTTCTAACTTGTAGAGTAGCTCTTCTTCTGTATGGTAAATTAGCTTTGGGACAAGCAGTACCATCAAACAAAGCCTTTTGTATTTTTGAGAACCTGGGTATGAATGCAGGGTGTTAAATCCATGGAACAGGCCCACCATGCATCACTGTGGGGATTCAGATAAAGCTGGGAGTTTGGGAGTACAAGGGTTTGGTTACAAAGAGTTTGTTGCCCTTGGAGGACTGTCTCTACACAGAGGCCCTGGTCTATGTCTTGCTGAAGGGTCAGCGATGCCTTGGACTGACAGAAGCACTGGTTAGGATCAGTGACTTCAGTATAGTTAACCACAAGGGCAATTCCTTCATAATATGAGGGAGGGCAGGAGGCTATATCATAGTAGAACCAACAAGATGCAGTCAAGTTAGGTGGAGTTTAGAACCAGAAATGACTGATTGAGGAGCTCCTGAAGAGGATCTCCTCCCTTGGTTGCAGTTGGGCTGGTTACTAGGGTCCTGGAGGCCAAAAAACACTGACATATCTGATGGTTGTGGGGTGTCAAGACTTACCATACTTTCCAGGGATTTGGGGTTTGGTGGCTGATGATGGGTTTATTATCTGATTAGGCCCTATCACCACCTATAATGGTGTTTGAATGTGCAGTAAAGCCTCAGTCCCCAAGTTTCACCGGTTGTCCCGTCTGTTTTCTTTCCTTGGTCAGTGAATTTGATGACTAATGAGTTGCAGTGCCCCCTGCTGGTGGCCTATGGGTATTCGGGGAAGTGATCCTTCTCATAACATGGTCCACAGTCAACTTGCTGCTGGCCCAATAGTTCATACTCTTGTCCCCAGTGCTTTCATGTCTCCTGCACAGGCTACTGTAATTAGATCTCCCCGTATAGGATGTGTCCATTTAATCCATCCCATGGACTCACACCCCCAGGTGGCACAGTAGGCAGACTTAGGGAATTGCAACTGTATCCTGGAAATGGTTCCTGGTTGAATGGGTTTCAGTTTTCCCCTACTAGGTCACATAAATCCACTAAGGAACTATGTGTGTATGGGGGTGGGATGGGGGTGTTGAAGAGATGCTGTTAGCAATGGCTCCTGTCTCAGCATTCACAACCATCCAGGTCTGATTCCAAGGCATGTGTGGATTGCCCACAGATCAGTCCTGGTGGGTAGAATCATCAGGAGCCATGTTACTGCCTGTGTCACACCCAGAGCTTGAGAGGGTTGTCTGGATCCCTTGAAGCTTTGCATCCTTTGCCCCAGTAATCTTCCCTGGGTGTGAAAGGATCAGCTGGCCTGGTGTGGGTATAATAGATCCAGGTAGCCATGTAGTCACCCTTGATGGCAGTGGGCATGATCAGCAGAACAATGTAGGGTCCCTTCCACGTAAACTGCAATGGCCCCTGACAGTGCCTTTTCACATATACCCAATTCCACACCTGGTATCTGGGACACAAAAACTAGTCCATTGTCTGACCCTATTAGTTGGGAAAACATACCTGGGTAAGATATCATCTAGGAGGTTCTTGTGCTATTTTATAATTTGTGGAGTTTGCTTCAGTCCATCCAGAAAAATGAATCTGTAAACACTCATAAACAGCTGTAGCCATACTTTCCAGATTTTACCTCAGTGAAGTCTATTTCCCCTGGTTTCTTGCCCCTGAGCCTGGTTCCTGGATTTTGGGGGTTGGTCACTGTGTTGGTGAGCTGGCAAGACTTGCAGTTGGTGACATTATTTACAATTTTTTGTAGTGCATCTCTGATTTTTATTCCCAACTATCTAACCAAGTCCTGCATTCTCCATGTTCCCATATGAGAGGATCAGTGGATCTTGTTGAATAGCCTCTCTCCCAGATGTTTAGGCAGGATGATTTTACTGTCTGCAGTCCTCCACCACCCATGTAGACACTGAGTCATAGGGAGAGTCTTAATCCAGACAATGTCTTCCTTAGTATACTCAGAACTTTCCAGCAGATTAGGTGTTCCTGGGTCCACCAGTACATGTGCAAAGACTATCTCAGTCTGGAGTGCCACCTGCTGGGCCGTTTTGTCAGCCAGACTGTAGCCCCTGGCAGTAGGTCCATCACCTTTCTGGTGCCCCAGGCAATGAATGAGTGCCCATTTCTTGAGTAGCCATAGGGCTTTAAGGAGGGCCAGGATCTTGTCTATATTTTTAGTAATTTTTTCCTTCTGTGGTTAGTAGTCCCCATTCTTTGTATATTGCCCCAGGGACATGTGCTGTGACAAAAGCATACTGTCAATATAGACATTAACCTTCCACCCTTGCCCCAGTTCTAATGCCTTAGTTAGGGCTATCAGCTCTGCCCACTGGGCAGACATCCCAGTTAGCATCAGTTCCACCCATATTACTTCCTGTGCAGTGGTGACTGCCGCCCCCACATACCTCTGACCATCCTTCATAAAGCTGCTGTTGTTAGCATACCAGGTCACTTCTGTGTCAGTCAATGGGGCATCCTGTACTCACCCAGGTCTTCACGCAAAGCTTAATCAAAAATGGTGGGGGAGTTCTTGAATCCTTGTGGCAGTCTGGTCCATGTCAGCTGGCCACTGATCCTGACCTCTGGGTCATGTCATTCAAAGGTGAAGAACTGTTGGCTTTTAGGGGCCAGAGGCAGACTGAAAAAGGCATCTTTAAGTCCAGGACAGTATAACATTGCTGGTCTGAGGGCAATGAGCTGAGTAGGCTGTATGAGTTAGGCACTGTGGGGTGTATGTCAATCACCCTCTTGTTGATATCCCTCAAGTCCTGGACTGGTCTGTAATCATTGGTATGAGGCTGCTTAATGGGCAACAGGAGTGTGTTCCAGGCTCACTGCACAGGCCTGAGGACACCTAAGTTCAGTAGCCTCCTGCTATGTAGTGTGATGCCCTTTTTGACCTCTAGGGGAATGGGGTATGGGCAGACTCAGTCAAGGCCAATAAAAATTCCTGTAGCCATTTGTCTAGCTACAAGTCAGGCTCAGTGGCTACCTGATGTAGCCTGTACTCTTCAGTCAAACTACTGGTCACCAGTACATGGATGGGTTTCCCCTTTTCATTAAGCAATTTGGCTCCTTCATTAGAGAAATATATCTGAGCTTTCATTTTGGTCAGTAAATCATGGCCTAACAAGGTGTATAGGCATTCTGGAATTACCAGGAATGAATGGTTTACCTGGCCCATTCCCAAGTCTACTGTTCTTTGGGTAGTCCATGAATAAGGTATGACTCTGGTGGCACTCTGAACCCAAGTCTTTTTGTCTGTCATGGGTAGCTGGAGTTTTCTCCAGTCCTGCTCGGGCCCAAAGTCAGGACAAATCCCTCTCACCCGCCAGTCCTCAGGTGCTTGGACCCAAGTAAACACACAGAGACTTATATTACTTATAAACTATATGGCCATGGCAGGTTTTTTTGTTATCTAGTTCTTATATATTAAATTAACCCGTTTCTATTAATCTCTAAGTTGCCACATGGCTTGTGGCTTACCGGTACTTCTACATCTGGCTTCCTCTGTGTCTGGTTGGCAACTCCTGACTCAGCCTTCTACTTCCCAGAATTTTTCTCTCTCCTTATATCTCTTACACTATACTTCCTGCCTGGCTACTGGCCAATCAGCATTTTATTTATCAATGAATCAGTAACACATTCAGAGCATACAGACATCCCACAGCACTTCCCCTTTTCTTTTTTTCAAAAAGGAAGGCTTTAACTTTAACATAGTAAATTACATATGACAAAACAATTATCAAGCAAGAATTACAGTTATAATATCTAGTCTATTTGTATTTGGCAAAATTAAAGAAGATATCCTATCTATCTTATATTTGTGAGTCTAAGGTTTCATATCTAACTTATCTTTTATCATAACTAAGGAAATTATAACTATCTAGTCTTCAATTACATCAAAGACCTCAGAAGGATATAATATTACCTGAGAAACAGGAGAAGGATGCAAACAACTTTCGGAAGTCTTGCAAGAGTAGAGAGAGACAGCTGGTAGCCTGGACAGTCATCCAAAGTTCCTCTGTAAAGTTGGGGCATCTGTCTTCAGCCTACAGGTCTTTCAGTCACTTCTGTGTCCTGTAGAATGTCTGGCAGTTTCCTCTGTCAAGCAGGAACCTGAAGGACCATTTTGTCAAGCAAAGTTCAGTGGTCACCTTCCTATGAGTCCTGCATGTCCAATCAATCAAGCAGTCCAGAAAAAAAGTTTCTTGCCCAAATGGCTATTTTTGTTAAGAAGAAGATAAACTCTATATAGAGTGTCTTCGATGCCCATCCTCCTCTCTGAAGTAAATCATTGCAGCCAGGAGCAGACATGTCTCACCGTCCAGAAAGTCTAAATTTTTAAAACATTTTAAATGCCATATTCTGTAGGTCTTTGAAGTGTTTGAAGATTACCTACCTAATTGAATTATATCTATGTATACCTAAAAAACTTAACATGACTATAAGTTTGACTATTATAGAAGACAAGTTATTAATCTGTATTTTTAAACTATCCATTACAATCTAAATGAGTTGCATAAACATAATACTTCAAACAAGAGTAGAAATATATATACAGTATAACAAAATTAAGTTTAAACTTGTATCAATAAACTAAAATCATAGCAATGTAAAACATTTCTGAACAAGTTGCTGTTCTCTAAAAGTAGGTTTGTTAATATAACCTTTCATCCTTCCATGTCTACACTATCCCCTTTTCTTCTTTAGAAAGAGATTGCATTTATAATCGCCTTGCTTTAAATAAAAATATTGGTTTTCCTCTGTTGCACACCAGAGCACTCTTCTGATCAACTTTTTTTATATGCAAATATGCTTGGGTTTAGAGAAGGAGTGAGCCAATTCCATCTCCAAAGCCAGCTTGGTATATTTGGGAATTTGGGCGTAGCTTTTCATACTACTTCCTGCTGGATGAGGGCACTGTATTCTTATGGGTACATAAAGAAAATTTTAAGATTTTTATTTTAGGTAGTCCGTGAGGCTGTATTGTCTGAGTCAATTGCCTTGAAACTGTTCTGGATGTTGGATCATCTGGGCCATGGTGTCATCAGAGAACTTCAGGGGGTCTTGGCTGGTCAAACCTGATGTATCTTAATCTGGAACAAATCCATAGCCTTTGCTTTCTGTGGAAACAAAAGCAGAGCCTCCTTTCCAAAGCAATATATCCTTACATCCAAATTTTGAAGTCAAGGTATCTTTAAAATATACATATTGGTTTAACTCAGCAGCCGTTACAATCAAATGTCTCTCCATAGTTAAAAATCCCAGAGACAACACAATCCAGATTCTCTGTGTGATATCCATTTTTATGTGGCTTAGTTTTTATATTACTTTTACTTTCTCTTTGAAGACTTTATTTTTTCAAACTATCTATTTCTATATATAACTGCATATATTACTTTTTCTTCTCTTCCAAGCCTACGTACATTTTTACACACATTGTAAACCGTTTAGAGGTTTATCCCATCTGAATCTGTCTTATTGTGAATCTATTGCTTTAAACTGCAGCATTTCTGCCCATCTTAGCTTCCCAACATTGCAAAACTATGTTTACAGCCAGCTCTGGGAACCATGCTCCCATCAACTCTAGGAAGCAGTGGGTTTATGCTTCCATCAAAGCAGCATGTAGCCCAGAATTTTTTTTTCAGAGTTAAAGCCCAAGAGATCAGAGCACTAGCAAAGAGCCAAGACAACCTTTAGCTTACCACTTGCTGTCATCCTTCCCCTGAGAGACCTTCTTCCTGTGTGTCTTGTGTTTTATTGCTTTTCTGTTCTGCCTTCTCATTGGCTGTAAGCCCAGCCACATGACTTTCCTCATCACTGCCTGTCTATACAGATCTCCTGGTCTCTATGGTTGGTACTGGGATTAAAAACTCAAGGGTCACCATGCTTGGCTGTGTCCTTGACCACACAGAGACTCTGCCTGCCATGTGATCAGATTAAGGGCATGGGCTACCACCACCTGACTTCTATTCCTGGCTCACTAATGACCTCTGATCTCCAGGCAAACTTTATTTATTAATGTACAAATAAAATCATATTTCAGCACAATTAAAATACCACAAGGAAGAAGGTCTCTCTCTCTCAGAGGAAGGACGGTAGTGAGTGGTAAGCTAAAGGTAGTCTTGGCTCTTGGTTAGTGCTCTGATCTCTTTGGGTTTAACTCTATATTTGGCTGTTTCTTATTTAATAAGACCATTTAGAATTTTGTCTATAGTCATGGGTCATTAGCCCTCAGCAGCACTGAGTTCTGAACTCCCGTGTCCACCATGAAGTCAATTGGTCTCCCCTCCACTCTTAAGTGTTACCCTAGGCTCAGGGAAGGGGGCCGAACCCTGTCTTCCCTAATCACTATCCATATTTTACTGACTTTTGGCAGCATTCTTTGGCCCAGTGCCCTACCTCTTTACAGTATGCTCATTGATTCTTTCCCACCTGGGGCCTTTCTTTCTTACCTCTGTTTTTTATATCCTCCTCTCCAACATAAGGCACTGCAGTCTCCTTTGGCACTCTTCTCGTTCTGCAGTAGCAGCCAGCTGCACAGCAGTGAGGTGCCAATTCTTGCACCACTCCCTTTTGATTTCCTTCTTCTCCTCACTATCTCTTCAATTATACACTTTCTCAGCCACCTCTACTTAATCCCTAATGCTTTTTTCTCTGGGGCGTTTCAGCCACTGTAGCTTTCTCGTGATATCTGGAGCTGACTGGTTAATGAAGGCCAGGATCATTGCAGGGGCATTTTCCTGGGACTCAGAATCATAAGGCGTATACCTTCTTAAGGCCTTCTGGAGGCGCTCCAGGAACAATGCTGGGCTTTCATCTGCTCCCTGTCTAACATTGTAGACCCTACTCTGATTTGCAAGTCACCTTGTGGCTGCCTTGAGACCTGCCAACAGAGTCTGGCGATAGACCAGGAGTCTCTCCCTATCTCCAGCTATGTTATAGTCCCACACTGGGTGAATCAAGGGGAAAGCCACATCTATGAGAGCTTGGTTAGCTGTAGGCTCTCCAGTAGCACTTGTAACCAGCTTCCAGGCCTTGGTCTGTATGCAGTCTCTCTCCTCCATCATGAAGTGGATCTGAAAAAACGGCCTACAGTCGTCCCATGTGGGGAGGTGGGTGAAGAGAGTTGTTTCAAAGAAGGTAATCAGTTCCTTAGAATTTTCTGAGAAGATTGCATTTGGGGCTCTCCAATTGTAAAGATCACTAGTGGCAAAATGTCAGTAGTGGTGTGATATGATTCCCATCCTAGTGCTGCCCTAAGGTGAAGGACTGTTGTGCCAGGATTAGGGGTATCTCTCCTACAACTATGCATCCCGTGAGCCGGTCCCTTTCTTGCCCCAGGGGAGGGAGCATTCAGGGACAGAGGAGGAGGACCCAGCTGGATTGACGGGGGGTGGGAGGACTGGTAGTGGGATGGCTGCACCAGGATTGGGGGCATAACAGGAGGTGGGGCAGAGGAAAGATCTCTTTCTTTGTGCTGCCTCCTTCAAGGACCTCCGGCTTAGGAGCTGAAGGGGCCTTGGAGGCTACGTCTTTCTCAGCAGCAGTCATGACCTTAACCTGTAGGGGCAAGAATGGTTTAACCTAGGAAGGGGGGTCCTCTAGCAGGTCCCTCCAGGCCACTATGTAGGACACTTGGTTGGAGTGCCCCACTCATGGTCTGAAGACAATCTCCTCTACTGCCCCAATAAGGGCTAGGTGGAAGGTTCCCTTGGGAGGCCAGCAAACATTGAGTGCCAGGCATTCTGATCTGCAAGAGGTGACAAGTTTAGACTTTTTAATCAAAACCAAAAGATTATGACCATCTGTGTTAACATCTCAGTAATAAGTTAAGAATAAGTCCAGAGAAGTGTCTGTCCTATAGCGTTTGTCGCAGTCAGAAACACAGATACATAGAAACACACACCACAGGACACCAAGGACACAAGAGGAAAGCTTGCCCCAATGAGACTGAAAGCGGAGGGTCAAACAGAATGATGGCTTGCTGCCATGTGGGAGGGACACACTTGTGCATCCAAATGCCATGCAGATCAAACAGATGTGGGGCTCTCTATCCCCACTGTAGGAGTCTGGAACATCTAGCTCCTTGTGATCACAATTCTCTGGCACATCTGACCTTAACCATTCCCGACCACAATCACTGACTTAGGTATGCATGAAACTAAACACAGACAGACAAGACAGACAGGCAGACCCTCCAGTCCAGAGTCAGGGGATGGGGGGCGGGTTCCCAGACAACGAACCAAATGTTGTGCCCATGTCTCACATCCCCTAGAGACCACCAAGGAGCCGGTTTCTGATGCAAGCACACATGGGTCTTTTTATTTTCAGGTTCAAACACAGACCATTACTCTATGCTCTGACTCAGCAGATGGAGGCAGCAGCCAGGGGCTCAGGGGTAGGAGGGTTTTTAAAGGAAAAATCCACAAGCTGGGAATTACATGCCTTGGCGTTTTGAGATTGGGTAAAAGGGATATAGTGCAAGGCGATTTTTTGAAACTATTGGTCTAGACATTCAACAACAAACCACATTTGAAACTATTGGGTTAAACTTTTGGCGTGGAACCACAATCTGTTGACAGGATTATCTGGATATCTGTAAGGGCCATAAACTGCAGATAGGATATCTGCAGGACTATCTTGATCTTTTAAACTTTACTGACCAATTTCTTAATTGGATGCTTCTAGAATTTCTGTTCAAGCAGTCATGGCACATTCCTGAGAATCTTCCTGGAACTGAGTACAGCCTCCAATAACCAGGTGGTCTAAGATGGTGGTCCTTCCCTAAGATGGAGTCTGTATGGTCAAGTCTAGGCCTTCATATTGCCTTCACATTCCCTGAACTATTTTGATGTTAAAACATTTATAATACATGGGCCTACTTGATTCAGCAATTCTTTTCATAACTCACTGTTGTTCCTGTTTCATTAGCATTTAAAAACATTTAAAGTTAGTAAGGCATTATGCCTGATGGTCCTCATATTCCCCTTCTGTTTAGCATCTATTTTATAGTGTGATTAGATCTTTCAACAATTGCTTGTCCTATATGGTATCCTAGTAACATGGTTTATGTTGTAACATGCAAAAAAAAGTTTTATATTACTGGAAAAATAAGCTGGGGCATTATCAGTCTTAATTTGTGCTGTATGTTTATTACAACCATTGTTTCTAATAAATGTGTAATTATAGAATCTGCCTTTTCAGAACTTAAGGGAGATGCCCATTGGAACCCAGAAAAAGTGTCAAGGATATCATGAACATATTTTAATTTTCAAAAATCTACTACATGGAATACATCCATTTGCCAAATTTCATTCCTTTGTGTACCTTTAGGATGAGTTCCTGCAGGTAAAGGAACTTGTAAAAAGAACGAGCAGGACAGTTTATGAATTCCTTAGCCTGTGACTTTCACTTATAATTCTTCCCAATACTCTTTCCAGGAATATATCCCGATTTTAAACATCATTTTAAAAGCTACTTCAGTGTAGGAATATTAATTTGAGCTTCCCATTGTTGTAACAAATTCATGGCTATATCAGCCACATAAAGCTTTAACATTTCAACTTGTCCTTCAGGCCCTACACATTTAATCCACTCTACACTCTTTTTTACTTGATATAAGGTTGTAATGCCTACAAATTGAGTGGAGATTTCTTGTAAAGGCCAGTTGAGATCCCAGGATTCTTTTGAAATTACAGACACATCAGTATCAGAATCCAATAATCCTTCAATTTCAATCCCATTTAATTTTACTTTTAATTTAGGCCTTTTATCATTGATGACTGTTTGCCAACACACCTTTTTTTCCAGTACTTCCAAAGCCTCCAGTTCTACATATAGTTGCCACTTTGCCTTTAAGATATGGAAGCAATAATAATTGACCAATTCTATCACCAGTCTTTATCTGCATAGTCCTTTTTTTTTTTTTTTTACACAAGCTATCTATAATAGCATTAAAGACAATCTCTATAGAATTTTAAGAGGTAATTTTAGGCAATAGTCTGGAGTACTTTTATAAAATCTTAAAAAGACTGATCCTTTTTTTATAGATCCCAAGTAACACATTAATGCAACTTGCCAATAATTAACAGTGTGGATCAAACAATTTACCTGTATTTTGTTTAGTGGATAAATAATTTTAAAAACTCTTTATCAGTAAGAGATTATTTTCTATGAGTTTTTATCCTAGCAACCACATTATTTAATAAGCTAACAACTCAATCTGTTTGAGGTTTTAATATTTTAAAGAATTTAACCAAGAATTTCTAGAAAGAAACTTAAAGAGCCAAACTCTCAGTAATGATAAACAGACAAGTGCATATCCAATATATAGCTTAAAATTACAAATCCTGTTCTTTTAGTTTATCTACAATGAAAATCAAACATTCATCCTAACACTTATTAGACAATCAAAAGAAGAGAACATCCTCTATACACTGAATGATTAATATCTCTGGGAATTCAAACACCATCAACTTAGCATTCCATGTCCTGACCACAACTGTTCTCACCAGAAGTTGGGCCCGTTTAAACTTCCTCTTTCTCCCATGAAGGGACTACTAATAATGAGTTATTCCCACCATTAAGGAAAAACAGAAAACGTTTTCCATGAACGGATCTTTAATAGTGAATTATTCCTGGTCTGAGAGAAAAATAAAAAAAAAAAAACATATAAACCAAAGTTAAGCAAACAGACAACACAATTCTAAGCTCTGGGCTTGCTGTGCTTGTTCAGGCTGCAGCAGTGAAGCGCCTCATCTGTTGATTTTTTGTAATTCAGATGCTGCCACTCTGTGCTGGCAGGCAGATCTGTGAAAGAGCTGACAGGCAGAAAGAGCTCAGAGTTTTAGCTATCCTCAATTTCTTATATTGGAAAGAGCTATTTCTTCCTCTCTTTCTACTGGGAAGAGGCTTTTTTCTTTATTTTTGTTTTATGGGGCCTTTTAATCTTTAGGCCTAGTTTCAATATTTTTCATCTTTTTATAGGGAAAATCCTTTTCTCTTGATTAACCATTTCACCCTTTTCTATTGCGAACTTTCCTTTTATTTCCTTTCCTTTCCTCTTCTCTATTGGGAAGGATTTTCTTTTTTCTTTCTTTCCCTTTTCTCTATTGATAAAGGTCTTTTTCTCTGATTTACTTCCTGTCTCAGGAATCATTCTATTTCTAGCTTTAAAAATTGTATAGTTACCACTTTTTCTTTTGATAAGCATTTTAGCAAATATACATTTTGTTGCTCCTGAGATGGGGAGTTTAAATTCCCCATGACCTGCAGATCTTCGAGTCCCCTTACCCTGAGGGCGCTTCCTGTTAAGATGGTCAGCTCCTCTGTCCTTCTTCAGCAGATCATTTGTCCTTCTTCAAGCCACACAACAGGGGTCAATGTCATGTTGGACACCAATTGTCAAGGTGAGGGTGTGTGGGTACACCTGGGACTGGACCACTGAAGGAAAACTCAGAGGCACTTAAGAATTAATCTAGCCTTTCACAGATGCAGGGGGATCCAGCCTCTCAGGACTGAAGCACTTTCCCTTCACTCAGGGCATTTTTATTTTCTCAATACTTACACTTTAGCCAGTTGATTTCCATATGTTCAACAACCTGAAAGAAGCTCACAATACAAAGCCAAGTGGAAATGCCTCGATTCATCAGTTTTCTGGCTTTCCTGAACTAAGTTTTTCCATAGGCTTGTACCCTTGGGAGACTCTCAGACAAGATTCACATAGAGGGCAACAAGAAAAACAAAAGGTAACCAAGAAACAAAAGATGGATTAGAGGTATATGCCAACTATCTGGAGTCAGGTCAGGTATAGCCCAAAGGGAATGAGGCCACAAAACTGTTCTTAAAACAAACAAAAAAAAACCCACAAAAAAATGATTAGCAAAAAAATATCAGGGCTCAGTGGAAATCATGGCATGCCTCCTCAGGTAAATGTGCTTGCAGCCAATATTGATGGACCTGGTTTGGTCCTTAGGATCCAAATGGTAGAAAGGAAGGACTGAGTACCATAGGCTGTTATCTGATTTCAAACTACACTATGCATGTGCACTCACAAAGACAAGAATAAACTGAATCTAAAAAGAAATATAAAGGGCCGAGAGATGGTTTAGCAGTTTAGTACCTGGCGTGGACTGCACGGTGACCATTGCTGTTTGGCCAAGTACGAGCATATTGACATTGCAGATCTTTTAATTCACCAGCACCTTTACCTTTATTTAATAATTTATTTAATAAATTATTTAATAATTCCCATTATATATTATGAAGTCTCCTTATGCATTTTGCCTAAGGGAAATATTTTTTTGCAGGCTTCAGTAGAGGATGTGAATGTATACATAGGCAGTCTCTTCAAAAAAATTATTGAAAAATCTCCATCACCATGGAATCACATAGCATGATAAATATGCCTATTCTCACACAAGAATGCCCATTTTGTTCCCGATTACACCAAGAATAGAGAACTTAAAGATGCACTAACTGGATACACCTGGTCCCAGGGATAAGAAAGGAAACAATGGGCTCACATCCAGAAAGGTCTTTAGATACTTGGTGAAACTATCACTTTTTGTCTCAGGAAAAATGCTGTGATAAGGTTGATGCCTGCTTTTATCCTGGAATCATTAAGTCTGCTTATAATCTTGCTTGAGTCTAAACTAATATTCAGTTATAGCATAGAAAAGCTGTATTCCTTTTTCAATAAAGCAGCAGCTATGCTGACTCATGCTCAGATCATGGCAGTCTCCTTCTTTTGGTGACAACTGATTACCTCTTTGGGACCTGAACCCCTATGGAATTGGACTCCAGCAAGTACCTATTGTAGAAAACACAGTTCAGTTTCTAGCACTCACATGGCAGCTCACATCTTAAATTACCATATTGATTACATCCATATGGTACTATTTAGTATGAATTCTTTTGTGATTAAGAAGATAACCCTTTGTTGCAAATGCTTTACCACATTGATTACATTCATAGGGTTTCTCTCCACTATGAATTCTTTCATGGCTGAGAAGATATTTCTTCAGTGCAAAGGCTTTACCACATTGATTGCACTCATAAGGTTTCTCTCCAGTATGGTTTCTTTCATGACCAAGAAGATTCTTCTTCTCTGCAAAGGTTTTACCACATTCATTGCATTCATAGGGTTTCTTATCAGTATGAATTATTTCATGACTGTGAAGAGTACTTTTCTGGACAAAGGCTTTACCACATTGATTACATTCATAGGGTTTTTCTCCAGTATGAATTCTTTCATGAATTTGAAGACTATTCTTCTGTACAAAAGTTTTACCACATTGCTTACATTCATAGGGTCTCTCTCCATTATGACTTCTTGCATGACTGTGAAGACTACTCTTTGATACATAGGCTCTATCACATAGATTACATTCATAGGGTCTCTCTCCAGTATGAATTCTTTCATGAATGAGAAGATTACTCTTCTGTGCAAAGGCTTTACCACAGTGATTACATTCAAAGGGTTTCTCTCCAGCATGAATTCTTTCATGGTTGAGAAGATTACTCTTCCTTGAAAAGGCTTTATCACATTGACTACATTTATAGGGTTTCTCTCCAGTATGAATTCTTTCATGACTGAGAAGCATATACTTCTCTGCAAAGGCTTTACCACACTGATTACATTTATAGGGTTTCTCTCCAGTATGACTTCTTTCATGACAGAGAAGATTCTTCTTCCGTGCAAAGGCTTTACCACAGTGATTACATTCATAGGGTTTCTCTCCAGTATGACTTCTTAGATGAGTGAGAAGATGACTGTTATATGCAAAGGCTTTGCCACATTGATTACATTCATAAGATTTCTCTCCAGTATGACTTCTATTATGTATTTGAAGATTAGTGGGGCATTCAAAGGATTTATCACATTTAGAGTATCCATACTTTTTCTCTTTAGCTTGAATTCTATGTACTTGATGAAGACTGTGACATTCAGAGGCTTTATAACTTTGATTAGATTCATAAAGTTTTCCTTCCAAATGAGTTCTTTGGTGTACTTTTAAAGAGGAATCAGAACTAAAGGTTTTATCATGTTGATAATATTCATTGAGATCCTCTTCATTATTGAGTGTTTGATGTGTTTGGAGATGCCTGTAATGGCTAAAGCCTTTAGTAGATGATTCACATTTATTATATTCTCTTCCCACATGAGTTTTTTCACATCTTTGAAGAGAACTTGAAGAACTGAGAATTTTACCACACTGATTGCATCCACAACATTTTCTTATACTGTGAGCCACACTACAGGTGCACAGTGAACCAGTACAGAGAGATGAATTTCCATATTCCTGGTACTCATAAGGTTTTTCTCCAGTGTGAGTTTGTTGATGAATTCCCTCTGAAGTTGAAAAACCAATTAATTGTAAACTTGTATCACAGTCATCATGTCTTCTCATAGATGGGACTACTACGCATCTTCCAGCTTTTCTGCGAAAGACAGAAGTACAACGCTTCTTTGCATGTCCCTTATGCTCACATGCCTTGTATCCAGAGTGACAGATGGCATACCTTGTATAGGAAAATTAAAAAAAAGCGTTTTCACATTACAGTCACATAGTCTCACGTTTTATATGCCATAAAGATGTGGAATAGGGCCGGGCATTGGTGGCACACGCCTTTAATCCCAGCACTCGGGAGGCAGAGCCAGGCGGATCTCTGTGAGTTCGAGGCCAGCCTGGGCTACCAAGTGAACTCCAGGAAAGGCACAAAGCTACACAGAGAAACCCTGTCTCGAAAAACCAAAAAAAAAAAAAAAAAAAAAGACGTGGAATAGGGATTAATGTTTCCATACCACAGCAACTTCCTGGTCTCTCATAAAGTGCTCCTCTAAACTATGCTAAGTCACTCACTACAAGCATATGAGTAACACTAGCTTTAATATGGAAGCTTTGCATATAAGAGATCTTGGACATACACTAATCCCCTCATCAATATGTATACCTTATATGATAACTGAATGGTATGGCAGTAAGTAGATGGACAGTTCTACAACATGCCTCTTACATGGCTATAATTGAAACTGTGACATCTATTATGGCATTGTTTTCTCGTTTTCTACTTAAAGGAAAGCTGAGTAAACAGTGGTCAGCTACCTGACATTGGAGTACATGGTGTTGTGACAATTTTATAATCATCACAAAGCTATGCTTACTTACACAGTGGCTTTTCATTAAATGTTCAGGGTACATTAACATTTCTTTAAATATACATATGTATCAGCTTGCATGTGAAAATTACCTTCCATTTCTTCTAGAGCTCTGACAATGTTCTTCAATATTATCGTCTTCCCATTTGAACCCTAAAACACAGTATGAGAAAATGTAGTGACACATTACTGGAAATTAGGCACACTTGAAATTACTATCTTGCATGAATCTTAGTATCATGCCTGATTTATTCACGACTGTTCCCCTTTCATATTCAAAATCACAGAAGAGCACCAATCTCCAAGAAAAGCTTGTCCCCTTAAGTTAAAAATTGACAGAAAGCTCACATTCTTACCTATAGAAATGAGGTTCCAATAGGTTTCCAGCATCACATTTTTGTAGAGACTCTTCTGGGAAGGATCCAGCAAAGCCCACTCTTCAGGAGTGAAGTTCACATGCACATCCTCATAGGTCACCGCATCCTAAAATGTCCCATATATGTTTGTAATTGAAATGAGATTGACTGAATTATAAATATACACTTCATTGAGAATATATTTATACAATTCTGTGTGTTCAAAATATTCTGTGACATGGGTCAATAAATATCAAATACAGTCACCAACTCATTTTAAAAGGAAACATCAAAAGAGAATGACCCTTCCATTCCAGTGCCCACAGAATAGAATACGGCACAGCAAGAGAAATGCCTAGGAATTTATACAGAGAGACATGCAACCTGAGTAACACTATTTAGTATACATCAGCAGAATTTTATCAAAATTATTAACTTCAAGAAAGGATAGAAAACATAGGTGTGGTGGTGAACACCTCCAATCTCAAACCTCAGGAGGCAAAGTAGATGAAACTCTGTGATTTCCAAGCCTGGTTAATGTAGAAATTGCCAGGACAGCCAAAGGTACATAGTAAGACCCTGTCTCAAACAAAAATTCCTCCATAAAGTTAAACATTCACTTCAGTTCTATTCTTGTAACCTGGAGTGACCCCTATTGAACTGTAAGACTATTAATTCCCAGGAACGAAAGCATTTTTAAGAAGTTACTAACTGACAGATCAATGAATTCTCAAGAACATTAGTAAAGTGAATGCTGACCCTAAATCCGGAAAACAAACAACCAAAGGGTTGGAGTATGTGAAGATGGATCAACAGATAAAATCACCTGTTGCTTTTGAACAGGTCCTAGCTCAGTTCCCAACACTCAATGGATGTTAGTAACTATTCCTAACTCCAGCTCAAAATAGAATACTCTCTTCTGCCTTCAGCAAATAACAGGAAGACAAGTGGTACATATCTATTTGTCTGTCTGTCTGTCTGTCTGTCTATCTAGGCAAAAATTTCAGCCACTGAAAATAATTTAAAAATGTAAAAACATACACAAAGGTAGGGACAATATTACACACCTGCAATTCAGTGATTCAGGAGATCACTATTAATTTCTTGAATGTATACATTCTTGCTCTGAAAAATGACAAACCTGCCAAAGTTCAAAAGTCATGATGTGGGTTGTTAAGCACAAGAGCAAATGCTACATGTACAAAAACCAGATTCCATCCACCAAAAATATAAACATAACAATATCAGGCAAGAAATATGGATTAGGGAGGAAAAGTAATTGCTTCTACTTTACTTTATATTATTTAGGAATGGAATCTCTACTGTTGGTGATGGCATGCCTCCATGAGAAGGAAGGGGGCTACTCACTTTCAACAAAACAAAGAAATGTGGTGAGATTATATTCCTCCAGAAAGGCTCCTTCGCATAAGGGTTTTGTAAGTCACCAATGAAGGCCCACACCAAAGACAATGCTCAAACTCAGTATACTACCTGGCATATTTTTCATTCAACCCTCAACATTTTGACACAGGTCATGGCAGGCTCATAGTCAAACCATGATGCAAAATGCATTTAGTCTGATTTCAAAGATCCCCATATTATGTGACAGTCCCAACACTATTTGAATGACAACAGATTCTTCTGACACAGAAGACAATCTTTGACTATGACCTCATGAAATATCAAAATAGGGATCATAAAAACCCAAAACACAATGGCACAGAATATACATTTTCCTTTCAACGAATTAAGGAAAGATTAGACTAGGCCAAGTGTAAAACTATGCAGGACAAACACCAACACTTGCAGCTGTGTCAGGCACCCAGGGCTTCAGTTTCTAAAGGTTTATACAGCTCTTTCTCTCTGCAACTTCTCATACATCTCTCTCTTTGGCTACTTCCACTTCCTTCATGCAGCTATTCATGGCATGTGTCTCAAAGATTGGGTAGCTCAACATATTGTTACCTCAAAAGGAAACTGAGGCTTTATCTCACATCTTCATGAAAGGAAGTCTCACAGTCTCTTCACTGGGCCCCATGAATGCTAGACCCAACACTAAGGCTGCAGGTTATTATATTTAAAACAGGGTATCCTGTAACCCCAGGTGACCTTTACTGCCATTTGTAATCTAGATAGCCATGAACTTGGTATTTCTGCCTTAACTTCCAAATGCTAGGTTTATAGATATAACCCAACACTCCGGGCTTTATGGCTGGAGTTTTTAAAGTGGTGAGAGCAGGGCTTCCTCATTCAGTGACACACAGGAAATAAGGGACACATGGGAGGTGACCATTCTTGGCAAAGGGAAAATGAGGTGAAATGCCCTGAGGTGATAACAGACTTGAGAATCTAAAGCACTGAAGCATGGTTACAGCAGTGTCAACAGAGAACTAGGGAAAACAGTGGACTTGGGGGGACTTGATTTTACACGGAACTTTACTGTCAAGACTTCAGTTTTGAGAATAAATAATGTGTATAGCAACAAGACCTACTTTGTTGTTTAGATCTCTGACATTTTACTGATATCTAACTGGTTAAAGAGCACTGTCAGCTTTTCCAGAGAATTCAGGTTTGATTCCTTATAACCCCATGGAGACTCAATGACCAGTAACTCCAATTCCAGAGGATTCAATGCTGTCTTCTGGCATTCTCAGACTATACACATTCATATGGTACATAAATATACATACAGCCAAAACACCCATATGCATACCATAAAATAATTTAAATAAAAATGAAATAAAAGATCTGACTGCTGACTTATAACATAAATGGTTGGAGAACTAGAGATTTGGGGGATGAGTAGAATCAGATCACTTACAGCCATTGCATGGCTCAGTAGTTACCAGCACTTGATGTTCCTCCAAAGGGCCTGGGTTTGTTTCCCAGCATGCACATGGTGGCTCAGGACCACCTCTAACTCCAGCTCAAGGTAATCGGACTCTTTTCTGGTCTACATGGCACCAGGAAAACACTCTGTACACAGGCATTACGGAGAAAAAAACATTCATATATAGTAAAATGATAATTAAAATCCTATTAAAAAGAAAAAGATTACAGGATCTCAGGATGTAGCTCAGGTGGAAGCATATGTGTCCAGAATGCATGAATCCCTGAGTTTAATTCCTATTTTATGAAGGGGACAAGGATAGTGTGATGCTTAAAAAGAAAATGTCCCCTAAAGGGAGCAGCATTATAAGGAGGTTAGCACTGCTGGACTGGTGTGGCATTGTTGGAGGAAGTGTGTCACTGTGGAGGTGTGCTTTGAGGTATCATGTACGCTCAAAACACCAAGTGTCTCAGACCACTTCCTGTTTCCTACAAGATGTAGGACTCTCAGCTACTTTTCACCACAATGCTGCCTACATGCTGCCATGCCCCACCATGATAATAACAGAATAAACCTCTGACCTGTGAGTGAGCAACCCCAATCGAATGTTCTCTTTATAAGACTTGTCGTGGTCATGGTGTCTCTTCACAGCAATAGAAATCCTAACTAAGACAGATTGGGATCTGTCATCCCAGCACTTGATAGTGGAGGTAGAAAGATAAGAAGTTCAAGGTCATTCGTGGGTAAACAGAGAGCTTTTGGGCAACCTGTGCTATGAAGCCCTGCCTCAAGAAACAAGAACAGAAAAATAATCACACAAGAACATCCTAGGAGAAAGAAAAGCAAAGCATTTGGGATATATATCACAAAAGAGTTACAAAAGGCCACAAGTCTGGAATAGGTATTGATTTCCTTCATAGTCAAAGGAACTGTCATCTAGGGCTTGTGAACTAACCTCTGTCTTCAGGAAACTCCATATGCACTTTAACATAGCCATTTTTCCAGGCTCTGTAAACTTTAAGTACTACTACAATATAGCTTCACTTTCTGGGTGTTATTACCAGCAGAACACATATACACACATATCTTAGAGTAAGAAGACTTTCAGAATGCCCCAGCAATGGCTGTACCTAACGGAATTAGGAATTTACTGGCCACAAGCAAGAGTCTACAATCCTTCCTTGTCAAGTTATATCCATGTCATTCTGTACATAAATATGTATGGCTCTAAAAACAAAATATTGAGTATTAGGCTAACAACTAGAGCCTGCAGAACAGAGCTCTCACTAAATTAAGCCTTTAGTGAGAGGTCTTATCTCATAGGCATGGAAACCTGACACCAGTATCTCACAAACTAGGAGGTAGAAACAAGAGAATTTGAAGTTCATGGCCAGTATTAGCCCAGTGAGATCCTATCTCAAAAAAGTATCTCTAAGGGACACACAAAGGTCCCAATTGATTAAAATCAGCTCTAGGAGAAATGGAGAAATAGTGTCTAGTAAAAGCACTTCATTTTCATTCTAGGAATTATCTATTTAATAATACCTATTCATACCTTGAGTTATGCAACAACACTATTTGGATCAGATTAGTCTTCAACTTTCTCCAACTTCCTCCAAACCACTAGGATGACAGGTATGAGCCTTCATGTTCAGCTAAATAAATGTACTGATTAAATCAAAGAATAATAGAGTGATATATGGCAAGTTTGGAAGAAGAGCAAAAAGAAAGTGAAAGTGACAGGCTAGTTTTAAAACCTTTGAACTCTTGCCAAGGGGGAAATCTAATCATGTAAGCAGCATCACCACTTGTTCTGCTATTGGCCTAGGAAAACTTTGCCTTTTATTTCTAAATGACGACCTATAGAATTTGCACAGTATATGTCGTGGAGCGATCTTGTCCTATATGAGGAAATTGTTTTGTGTATTTGGAAAAAGGTCTCATTCTGTGCTCTGGTATGCCCAAAAGGTAGTGGTGTCCTGCCTCAGCTTTTCAAGTGCTGGAAATACAGTTGTAAATCACCATGACTGGCTGAAGAAAATCCTGTATAAAAGCTGACATAGTAGCATATTATTTGCCTATCACATGTGAAGTATGTGGTTTGATCCCTAGATCACAGGGGAAAAAAAACTAATGTAGCTTCATTGTTCATCTAATATTCCCATAAGTATATATAATGCATCTAAGGCTCTTCTAACAAAAATCAATCAAAAGAGGTGAGGAAGGGCACTACATGTTTACCATTGGTAAAATCTGCCATGATGATGTTTTAATTTCTAACATGCATTCCTAAAACACAAGGGCAACTTCATTTGTAAAACAAATACTACTACAGCTTAAATCAAATATTGACTCACACACTAATAGTGGGAGATGTCAGTACCTCACTCTCACTCATGCACAGGCCATCCAGAAAAAAGCTAAACAAAGAACTAGCGAAGCTACCAGACATTATAAACCAAATGGATCTAAATGATATTTATAGAATATTTCACCCAAACACAAAAGAATACACCTTTATATCAGCACTGTAATAGGGACTCAGACCTTAACACAACTGACTTCATGATGGAAGTGCCATTCAGAATGTAAAACTCAGCACATAAACAGCACCACATGCCAAAAATAAAAACAAAGGCCTAATTCATCAAAGTCCATAGTTACAGGAAAGTCTCTATATGTATGAACCTTGCTTTTTACCTCCTAAGGTTCCGTTTTAGTCTAACTCTTCTTGTTAACTGATGTAAACATAAAACATGGTTTTTGTGCTTAAAAGCTCATCCTGAAAAAGGCTCAGGGCTACAATGGGATCCAGAACAACCAGTTCGAGGCTAGCTAATAAAGACATTGTATTTGCTTAAATCTCCGCCCGAGAAGTCTTCTTCGGTGAATACTCACATTTCTGGAGATCCCACAGAGTTGTCAGAGACCAGACTGAAGGATAGATAACAGGCATTTCAGAGCCCCTTGGAGGAAAGATGTGTGCAGTAGTCAGGTGACTGCTAGGGGGGTACATAAACTGAGATATTCCAGGTGTCTTTGTTAGGATTTTATTGCTGTGAGATACCACAACCATGTCAACTCTCATAAAGGAAAACATTTCATTGGAACTGCCTTACAGTTCATAGATTTAGTCCATTATCATCATGGCAAGAAGCATGCTGGTATACAAGCAGATAGGGTGATGGAGAAGTAGCATAGACTTCTTCATCTTGACCCACACGCAGCAGCAGGACACTGAGACACACAGATCTCAAAGCCCACTTCCACAGTGACTCACTTCCTCCACCAAGGCCACATCTATTCCAGCAAGGTCATACCTCCTAATAGTGCCAGTTCCTATGGGCCAAAAATTCAAACACACAGGCTTGTAGCCATACCATAATGTAGAAATGTATTCACTTCAACTTCAAAAGTCCCTAAAGTCATAACAGTCTCAGACTTGTTTAAAAGTCCAAAGTTCAAAGTCTCTTCCGAGATTCATATATTCTCTTAACTGTAATCCCTGTAAAACCAAAATCAAAAAGTAGATCACATACTTCTAACATACAATAGCACAGCATATATGCTACCATCCCAAAATAGAGGAAAGAGGCATACTAAGGAAACAATGGACCAAGGCACCCCTGAAACATGCCTGGCCTCAGAAGCTTTCCTTAGAAATGGAGGGAGATTCCCTAAACCCTTTCTTCCAGCTTTGATTCTAAAGCCAGAACCATGTGGCTGAAGCTTGTATTGTTGTACTTGACTACTGCTTACATTAAGTGTTGGGTCCTGTGAGGAAGAGGGGGGAGGGAATGGCCATCTAAGCTGAATGCACACGAAGTTGAGGGAAAGAGGCTCTCCTGGTGAACATTTCCTTCACTTTGTGCCTGCTCTAAGCAGTTCCAGGGAAAGAGAAGAGTTCTCTTGGGCTGAGTCATAAGGAAAACAAAATTCCACTTCTTTCATAATTTGTCTCTTTTTCAACCAGTGATCTGAAAAACCCACACTTCTCTTTGCAAAAAGTAAAAATACTGCCCCTGGGCTGGGCTAGGGAATTGCTGCCAGGAAACGAAACCTGGAAAGAACAGATATTCCCTTCTGTTCCTATGGGCCTGTACCCTAACACTGACCAAGGGTACTTTAAGGAATTTCACTAAGTACTTTTTAGAAAGATTAAAGATAGTAGCTAAAAAGATTTCTTTGTCACCCAGTCACGCATGGTATTAGAAAAACGTTTTAAAAAAAAATTAAAGGTAAACTAGGTCCCAGTTGCTGGAGGTAGTTAAAAAGGTGTTTGTTAACAAGAAAAAAAACTGATTGGGACAAGAACTTCTGCACAAACTGAAAGCCACCTTCACCCTCTCTGATAATGAGACTTAACAGAAACACAGCAAAATTTTGGTATCTTACCCTCTGTCAGGAGAATATATGAAAATTATGCCTCCAATCAAAAGATAAATAACACCAAATGGAAAAAAGGGGGAAATGAAGCTCACATGCCTGGCTTGATGAGACTGGCATCCTGATGCCCTGCCAGTCACCCTGGAATATGCCTCTCCTGCCTATGAAGAAACCCGGGACCTCTAATTCTCATGAGTCTGGTTCTTCCAGAGAAACAGGTGTGCACTGTCCAGACATGAAAGATGCATTCTTCAGCCTCCCATTGGCAGTGATGAGTGAACCACCTTTGCTTTTAAAGGGACAGACCCAGTGGGGGGTTACAGTAGGCAACTAACCTGGACCAGGTTGCCCCAGGAGTCAAAGACATTAAATGTAGAGTTCCTGCCCTTCCTTCACAGGTTTCCTGAAAAAACAGATTATAAAAGAACCACTGAGTTTATAAATTATAAAATGACCCTGGAAGTTTACAGACTTTTGGCTATAAACTATTGGCTAAGAAAGCCCAACTTTGTGGAAGCCTACCTATCTTGGCTACCATCTGAAGGGAGACAAAAGGAGCTGTCTCAGAGTAGGATTGCTGCCATCCTTCATATCCCAACTCCAAAAACTAAGAGATGAGTTTAAGAGTTTCTAAGTGCAGCTGGGTATTGCTGTCTCTGGATACTAATGTCTCTGGAAATGGCAATGAAAATATACAACAGCACAAATGGGGCCCTGAGCCCGTAATGTGGACTGAGACTGAACAAAAGCCATTTAAGGCTTTAAAAACAGCTATGATTTCCACTCCAGCCATAGAATTTCCAGATATCACAAAAACTTTTCACCTGTTTGTCCACAGAACACAAAATGAAAGGGTTTTTAAGCCAAATTTTGGGGCCATGTTAATGTCCTGTGATATACCTGTCCAAATGATAGGACTCTGTAGCCACAGGTTGCCCCATCTGTCTAAGAGCAATGGCACTAGTTTAAAGAAAGAAAACAATTTAACTTTTCAAGATCTAATACTCACAGTATACCACGACATGGTTGAGGCTACCCTCTTGTATGATGGCGCAGGTGATTGTCCATGACTGTCAAGAGATGAAAGATGAAACCAAGTACATGGGAGCTGTAGCAGTTCCATTAACTGAAAAAATATGGACCCATACCAGGTACCACAGCACACTGACAGAAACTGATTAATCTGATCTAGGGTCTCAGGTGGAGAAAAGGAAAGTCCTCCACCATACACATGGACAGTCACTAAGCTTTTTTTGTCAGGCATGTCCACACTATGATCTGCAGAGAAAGAGAGCTTCTCACCAATAGGGAAAAGGATATTAAAATACCTTGGCCCTCCTAGAGGGCCATTTGGCTTCCCCTACAAATTGTTGTACTCCACTGCTGGGCTTCTGACCTTGCAGCCCACCAAACCGGAGAGCCCACAGATATTCTGTCTAAAACCAGTGGGAACTATTGATATTCTGGAACCATAGGGCTTACTGATAATCTGGCTAAAACCAGGGAAGCCAAATGATAATCTGATGGCATACTATGACCTTGAAACTTGGTGGTTAAAAGGAAAAACAAATGGACAGTTTGAAACCACAGGATGATGGAGGACACCCAAGGGAAGATTTATTCTCCCAAAAACAACTAATGGGACTGTTGGTAACTAACCTTCACCAGACTACTCATGTGGTGTTCACAAAACTTTCAGAGTTGAAGCGGACCAAAGTCTAGTATACCTAGACTAGAATACCCTAGCAAGGGATGTCTCAGCCAGATGCCAGGTTTGTGCTCAAGTGAATCCAAAACAGAGAGCCCTTACCCAAAAAAGCATCCAAATGACAGAGCAAGACCCCCAAGAAGTCTGGGGAAAATGACTTCACCAAGATCCGCCCTGCCCAGGGAGGATAACAGTACTTGCTAGTTTTCATAGATACAACTTCCTGGTCAGCAAAAGTGTTTCCTAACCAGACTAAAACAAATCAAGTGGGAATTAAAACAACTCATATGAGAACTAAAACAACTCAAGTGGAAAATGCTCCTCCAGGAACTGGCCATACGATTTGGGTTCCACCTAGCAACGGGGGTCCAACAATGGCTTGGCTTTCATATCCTAAAATGTCTCAATTAATAGCCACAGCTTTACATATAGATTGAAAACATCATTGTGCATACAGACTCTGAAAGCCAGAAGGTCCTGGATAGACATTTTGCAGACACTAAGAGACAAAACCACCCCAGACTATTATACCCAGCAAAACTTCCAATCACCATAGATGCAGAAAATAAGATATTCCATGACAAAAACAAATTTAAACAGTATCTATCCACAAATCTAGCCCTACAGAAAGTACTAGAAGGAAAATTCCAACCCAAGGAAGTTACCACAAAAACACAGGTAATAGATAACCTCACACCAGCAAATCTCAAAGAAGAGAAACACACACACACACACACACCACCACCACCACCAACAACAACAACAACAACAAAAACAAAAAATAACAAGAATTAACAGCCACTGTCATTAATATTTCTTAATATCAATGGACTCAATTCACCTATAAAGACACAGGCTAACAGAATTGGTATGAAAATAGGATCCATCCTTCTGCTGCATACAAGAAACATACCCCAACTTCAAAGACAAACATGACCTCAGAGTAAAGGATTGGGAAAATTTTCCAATCAAATGGACCTAAAAAACAAGTGGGTCTAGCTATCCTAGTATCTAACCTAATAGACTTCAAACTTAAATTAATCAAAAGAGATGGAGAAGAACATTTCATATTAATCACAGGAAAAATACATCAAGATGAAGTCTCAATTCTGAACATTTATGCCACAAATACAAGGGAATCCACATTTGTTAAAGAAACATTAGTAAAGCTTAAATCGCACATCAAATCCCACACATTAACAGTGGGAGACTTCAATACCCCACTCTCACCAATGGGCAGGTCTGCCAGACAGAAACTTAACAGAGAAATAAGGGAATTAACAGGTGTTATGAATCAAATGGACTTAACAGAAATCTATAGAACATTTCACACAAACACAAAAGAATATACCTTCTTCTCAGCACCTCATGGAACCTTCTCTAAAACTGACCACATACTCAGTCACGAAGCAAACCTGAATAGATACAAAAAAAATTGGAATAGCCTCTGTATCTTATCAGATCACCATGACCTAAAGTTAGAACTTAACAACAATGCAAATTACAGAAAGCCAACAAAATCATGGAAACTGAACAACACTCAACTGAATCATCATTGGGAGAAAGAAAGAAAGGAAGGAAGGAAGGAAGGAAGGAAGGAAGGAAGGAAGGAAGGAAGGAAGGAAGGAAGGAAGAAAGAAATTAAAGACTTCCTAGAATTCAATAAAAATGAATGTCCAACAAACCCAAACTTATAGGATAATATGAAAGCAGTGCCAAGAGGAAAGTTCATAGCACTAAGTGCCTAAGAAGTTGGAGAAATCTCACACTAGTGATTTAAGAGCACACCTGAAAGCTCTAGAACAAAAAGAAACAAACTCACCCAGGAGAAAAAGATGAAAGGAAATAAATCAAATTGAGGGCTGAAACCAGTAAAATAAAGAGAGCAACACAAATAATCAGTGAAACAGAGTTGGTTCTTTGAGAAAATCAACAAGATAGACAAACCCTTATGCAAACTAACCAAAAGGTAGAGAGAGAATATCCAAATTAACAAAATCAGAAATGAAAAGGGAGACATAACAACAGACAATGAGGAAATACAGAGAATCATTAGGTCATACTTCAAAAACCTGTAGTCCAAAAAATTGGAAAAATCTGAAAGAAATGGACTATTTCCTGGATAAGTACCACATACCAAAATTAAATCAAGATCAGATAAACAATTTAAATAGACCTACAACCCCTAAGGAAATAGAAGCAGTCATCAAAAGTCTCCCAACTAAAAAAAGCCCAGGGCCAAATGGTTTCAGCACAGAATTTTACCAGAATTTCAAAGAAGAGCTAATACCAATACTCCTCAAATTGTTCAACACAAGAGAAACAGAAGGAACATAGCCAAACTCTTTTTTACCAGGCTACAGTTACCCTGATACCCAAACCACACAAAGATGAAACAAAGAAAGAGAATTACAGACCAATCTCCCTCACAAACATTGATGCAAAAATACTGAATAAAATACTGGCAAAGCAAATCCAAGAACACATCAAAAAAATTATCCACCATGATCAAGTAGGCTTCATCCCAGAGATGCAGGAATGTTTCAACATATTGAAAATATGTCAATTATATCTACCATATAAACAAACTGAAAGAAAAAAAATGACACGATCATCTCATTAGATGCTGAAAAAGCCTTAAACAAAATTTAACACTCCTTCATGATAAAGGTCTTGGAGAGATCAGGAATACAAGGAACATATCTACATAATAACGGCAATATACAGCAAGCCAGCAGTTAATATCAAATTAAATGGAGAAAACTCAAAGTGATTCCACTAAAATTAGGAACAAGACAAGGCTGCCCACTCTCTCCATATCTATTCACCATAGTACTTGAAGTTCTAGCTAGAGCAAAAAGACAACAAAGGAGATCAAGGGGAAAAATATCAGAAAAAAAGAGGTCAAACTTTCGTTATTTGCAGATGATATGATAGTATACATAAATGACTCCAAAAATTCTACCAGGGTACTCTTACAGCTGATAAACTCCTTCAGTAATGTGGCAGGATATAAGATTAACTCAAAAATATCAGTAGCCCTCCTATATAAAAAATGATAAATGGGCTGAGAAAGAAATCAGAGAAACATCATGCTTTACAATAGCCACAAATAACATAAAATATCATGGAGTAACTCTACACAACAGACCTATATGACAAGAACTTTAAGCCTTTGAAGAAAGAAATTGAAGAAGGTATCAGAAAATGAAAAGATCTCCCATGCTTTTGGACAGGTGGGATCAACATAGTAAAAAAATGGCAACCTTACCAAAAGCAAACTACAGATTCATTGCAACCTCCATCAAAATCCCAACACAATTCTTCACAGACCTCAAAAGAACAATACTCAACTTCATATGGAAAAACAAAAAACCCAGGATAGCCAAAACAATCTTGTTCAATAAAGGAACTTCTAGAGGCATCACCATTCCTGACTTCAAGCTCTACTATAGAGCTATAGTAATAAAAAACAGCTTGGTAATGGCATAAAAAGAGATATGTGGATCACTGGAATTGAATTAAAGATACTGACATTAATCCACACACCTAGGAACACCAGATTTTTGACAAAGACCAAAACTGTACAGTGGGGGGGGAGGGGCAGAACATCCTCAACAAATGGTGCTGGCATAACTAGATGTCCACATGTAGAAGACTGCAAATAGATCCATATCTATCATCATGTACACAACTCAAGTTCAAGGAGATCAAAGACCTCAACATAAATCCAGTTACACTGAACCTGATAGAAGAGAAAGTGGGAAGCAGCCTTGAAAGCATTAGCACAGAAGACTACTTCCTAAATATAAAACAGTAGCACAGACACTGAGAGCAACAATTAATAAATGGCACCTCCTTAAACTGAGAAGCTTCTGTAAGGCAAAGGACATGGTCAGTAAGACAAATGGCAGCCTACAGAATGGGAGAAGATCCTCACCACCCTCACATCTGAAAGAGGACTAATCTCCAAGATATATAAAGAACTCAAGAAACTAGAAATCAACATACCAAATAATCCAATTAAAAAACGGGCTACAGATCTAAACAGAGAATTCTCAACAGAAAAATCTCAAATGGCTGAAAGATATTTAAGAAACTGCTCAACTTCCTTAGTAATCAGGGAAATGCAAATCAAAACAAACCTGAGATACCATCTTATACTTGTTAGAATGGCTAAGATCAAAAACACTGATGACAGCTTATGTTGGAGAGGATGTGGAGCAAGTGGAATACTCCTCTACTGTTGGTGGGAGTGCAAACTTGTACAGCCACTTTGGAAATCAGTATGTTGACTTCCCAGAAAATTTGGGAATCAATCTACCTCAAGATCCAGCAATACCACTCTTGGGCATATACCCCAAGGGATGATTTATCGTGCTACAGGGACACTTGCTCAACTATGTTCAGAGCAGCATTATTCATAATAGGTAGAACCTGGAAACAACAAACCTAGATGCCCCTCAACCAAAGAACAGATAAAGAAAAGGTGGTACATTTACACAATTGAGTATTACTCAGCTGTAAAAAAACAATGACATCATGAAATTTGCAGGCAAATGGATAGAACTAGAAAAAAATCATCCGGAGTGAGGTAATCCAGACCCAGAAACATAAACACAGCATATACTCACTCATAAGGGGATAGTAGATGAAAAGCAAAGGATAACCAGGCTCCAATCCACAACCCCAGAGAAGCTAGGTAATAAGGAGGACCCTAAGAGAGACGCATGGAAATGGAAGCCCTGAGAAGGGGAAATAAACATGATCTTCTGGGTAAATTGGGAGTGTGGGGGAGGGGGCGGGAGAAAAATAGGTGGTGTAAACATGAGGGCATGGTGATGGTTGACCTGGGAGAGGGATGTAGAGAGATAGCGAGAGCAATGAGTTATCTTCAAAGAAGGAGCAATTATGGTGTTATGGAGAAACATGGTGCTAGGGAAATTCCTAGGAATCCACAAGGATGACCCCAGCTAAAACTCCAAGTAATAGTGGAGAATGGACCTGAACTATCCCTACCCTGTAATCAGGTTGGTGACTATGCTAATTGTTATCATAGAACCTTCATACGGTAACTAAGTAGATGCTAAGACCCACAGCCAAGCACTGGGCTGAGCTCCTGGAATGCAGCTGAATAGAGGGAGGAGGGATTGATTATGTGAGCAAGGGTCAAGATCATGAAGGGGAAACCCACAGAGCCTGATGCTGTGAGCAAACATAAACCATGACAGTAATACAACCTAAGAAGAAAGAGCTCTAAAGTAAAGGAGTGAAAGATATTAAGGATGACAAAGAATGAGATAGAGAAAGAGGGAAAGAGATAAAGATACAGAAAGAAAGGGAAAGGGAAAGACAGAGAAGGCAAAAATGATTTCCTCCAAATAAGGAGGGCCAAATCCTCTCACTGGATTAGTCTTCCTCAATAAAACCTTCCCTGCCCCATCTACAAAAATATTAAACAATTCAAGGCCTCCAAATCTAGGTTTAAGTCCATATCTTTTCTCTGTGTTCTTCAAATTATCCCATTTCCCTCCCTACCCAATTCTCTTAGAGAACCTGGGAAACCTTGGATCAGGTCTGGTGGAAACATTGAAGGCTGTCAGTCTCTTGGTGTGCTGACGTGTGACTGCTATAAATGATGCCATCTAAAAGCTGCATTTCTAACTGAGTAGGTGTACCACACAAGGCTACAAAAGTTTTAAATTTTATTTAAGTTTCATTTTTTTTTTTTTTTCATTTTTCCCCGACAGAGTTTTTCTATGTAGCCCTGGCAGGTCTGGAACTCACACTATAGACCAGGCTGGCCTCTGCTTCCCAAGTTCTGGGTTTAAAAGCATAGACCAACACACTGATTTGACTATTTTAACAAATTAAACCCTGAAGTCTTCAGTCCAGCAAACATGGAGAGTCACTAATCTGTCTGATCACAGCCCAGACCAGACTCAATTGGGAGAAAATGGGGCCAAGCAACATCTTGTGTTTGGGGACTGAGGAGAGAGTGAAAGATCTGGATGATAACAATAGGCTTCAACAGTTATAAGCAGTTGATGGAACTTATGGATGGACTCAACTGTCTCTGGTTGGGGTCGTGGAATTCTTTCCTCTGTTCCTTGTCTGTGTGGGCCTACCTGCCTAGGCCATAGGAATCATCTCCTCCTATATTCATGCCAACCTAATTAAAGAGTCTTTAAGAAAAGGGTATAACAGCACACCTTGAACCTAGAAGAGGTGTGGACCCCACTGGCAACTGTGCCTGATGGAGGATGGGCTGCCTGATGAAGGATGGGCTTCCTTCGCAGGGAGCTGAACTAACCTTGAATAGCAACCATGTGACTATTATGTCAATATTATGATAATACAGAATTTGAGCTATGGATACAACAAAATTCCAATTAAAAACTCTAACAATTTATGCTACAAACAACAGAAATGTCATGAGAAAAGATCATCATGAATGAAAAAATGATCACATGATTGAAAAAATAGTACACACTGTGCCACCATCTGACGTCTAACTTTGAATGAAACTGTAATAAAGACAGTACTGAATTGGGCAGTGGTGGCAGCACACGCCTTTAAACAAAGCACTGGGGAGTTCGAGGCCAGCCTGGTCTACAGGGTGAAATCCAGGACAGCCAGGGCTACACAGAGAAACCCTATGTCAGAAATAAATAAAACAAAACAAAATAAAATAAAAAACTGTACTGTCTGGAAAAGAATAAAGAGATAAACTGATCATGAGCGCAAACTTAGAAATAAAAACACAATAAATATAGAGTCAAATGTGACAGGAGGCCAGGAAACCCAGGAGGGATGGCCTTACTGACATGAGAATGGACCACCCTGGCATCTACAAGCAAATGGGTTTATGACACAGACTTTACACCCTGCACAGAATTAACTGCAGATGGATCCCACACCTGAATGTTCAGTGCCAAGTGCAGAACTTCTAGAAGGCACTAGAGAGACCAGGGCTCTGTGAGTTAGCAAATCTGCCTTCCCTGACCACAGTAAAAAACAGCGCATGCGCAAGCCCTACATGGTGAGGAGGATGGTTCCACACAAAGGCTCACACACCCCCATGCTCTCACACACCCCCATGCTCTGTGCAGGCACAAACCGCAGCGCTAAATCACTCAGAGGTTCCGCTTCTGCCTGGGAGTTGCAGGGACCTCAGGACACCAAAGGGAATCACTCCAGACACCGTGTCCTGACGCCATGTCCACAGCCCCGGAGACGCCACACCGGCTTCCGCGGCTTCTCCCCGTGGGGACAGCGGCCCCTCACTCACCATGGTGGACTCCGCGCTCACTCGTTCTCCTCGAGACTCCAGGCAGCGGATTAGGGGAACACGGGAATCTACCTCAGCAGCTGTGACCAAGCCCCATGGAGGACCGGAAGTGCCCTCCCCATTCTGACTGGCAGTCCATCTCGAGGTCCTGATTGGCTACTGAGGTCTGAGTGATCTAAACAGCTCCCTTAGGGACAGAGTGCTGTGAAGTGAGGGAACCCAGTGATTAGCATCCCTGGCTTTCCCTCCAGGCACAAAGCAGCCTCTGACCTGAGATTGGCATTGCTGCAGATCTTGGGGCTGGACTGCAAAGTCTTCCCTGAACTATTCCTGCACTCAGTAGGACTCTTTTCTGGGGCATTAGTGAGGTTTGCTAAGAAACTGAGAAAGGACAAAGGAAACCTGCCATTTTCTGGGCTAGCCATACCTCAGGCGAGCTGTGGAAAACGTGTTATGATTTTCAGTTTCGTAAAAACAAAGTTTAATTTATGAAACTACTGACTAACATGCACTCTCTTAAACTGTTAATTCTGTTTAAAAGGCCCATCAATGTAAATACAGGATATTTACTATAGAGCCTCAATATGCTGAATGAATTATACATATTTTACTACCTACTTGCCATATAAGTCTACAGATTTGTTTTCCTCTCAATTTGGCATCATTAGTGAAAATAAGTAAACCAAACAAAGAATAATTATTTTTACATCATGCTCCAATTGCTTCATTTTCTTTGTCAGGGTCTAACTCTGCAGCCCTGGCTGGACAGGAACTCACTATGCAGACCAGGCTAGCCTAACAGTCATACAGATAAGTTTGCCTCTGCTGCAGAGTGCTAAGATTAAAGGCCTGCACCATGCCTGGCTTCTATTAAATCTGCACATTTACTAATGAAATAAACATAAGCTAGGTGTGGCATGTAATTGGACTATGAACTGACGACACTGTTGCAGAGAGACCACTGTGAGATTTAGTCAACCCTATGTCAAAAGAGCAAATAACAAAGCACATGCAGCCTCCACCACCCCAGCTTTTGGAACCATTAGTGTCAGTCTTTGTCCTGGAGTCCACTTGGATCTATGGCACCCTGGCCTTTGCCCCAAGTCCATGGTCCACTTTTTGACACCACTGTCTGGCATCTGTGATGGTGCTGAAGCAGCAGCCAGCAGCAGTGGCAATAGCATGAAGAATCCCTGTCCAGCTGCTTTACTGCTGTGCTCCCCTGCTCTGTGGAGGAATTTTATCCTGTGTCCTGCCTGCAGGCCTTCCGCTGAGGATTATTTAAAGCCACAAGAACACTTGACTGGCATGTTCAGTCTGGCTCACTGTGTGATTTCTGGCTCAGTAACCTAGTTTTCCAGGGCTACGTACCTGAACTCGGAAAATAGTAGGTAGAACACATGCTTATGCTGATTGTGGAATGTATGGGATGTTGGGGGCACAGTGGTACTTGTACATGGAGAAGTAGTAACAGAACCAGGAAGTTAATCACCCAGGGGTGTCTTCTCAATGGAGAAGATACAAATCAAATAAGTTCATTCCATCCAGAAGGCTGAGAGTAGATTTTGTTAATGACCTGATAATTATTTGCTATTTGTGAGGCAGACCTCACCCATCTTTTGCTATAGAAGCAGACCTCACCACTTTTCCCCAGAATGATTATCCCAGAGTCTTCCTTCCCCAGTCCACTAAGCATTTGTGGGAAAATGTCACATGTACTCTATTCCTGCTGACCTTTAAACTCTCTTGGTCAGTTATCACACTAGATTCTAGGCCTTTTAGGTATAGAAGCCACCCTCATGGTCACATGTACTTTGTAAAGGAATCTCTATGTAATCACACCTTAACCTTTATTGTGCACCTGGAAGTGGATTGATTGTTGCCTGGAAACCTTTTCCCATATTGTACTGTGTTTTAAATATACTGACATTGATCTTCCTCTCCCCAAATTCTGATCCACATTGATGAAGTCAATCTGAACTGGATATTCAGTCTCATCCTGCAGGGACCCCCAAAACTGGTGCCCTATGCGGGGAACATGACCCTTGGAGAAGTTAAGAAGAGTTTACCATAACTAAAAATAAGGGGTCCTTTCACTGATAAGCAATTGTGACCTTAAACTGAGAGTGGGACTAAAATAAATATGGGCTCTTCTCAGTTATCTGAGAAGATGTTATACAATAGTTGTACAATAGTTGAAATACTTATTCATGTTGTACAATAGTTGTGCAACTATTACATGTTGTACAATAGTTGAAATACTTATTCAGATCCAGGGAACAAAATATTCAGAGCTCCAAGTATACAAATTTTAGAATGCATAGGAACCAAAGAAAGGAGAACCCATGAAAAGGAGGATAATAATGTTGCATGGACTGACTGCACAGTGACCACTGCTGCTTGACAATTTTCTAGCATTTTGACATTGTGGATCACAGTTCTACAGAACCTTTTGGTTTTCATTTTTAATAATTCTCACTGTGTGTTATGGGAATTTCCTAATGCTTTTTCCTTTGGGAAAATTTGGGTGGGCAACAGTAGAGAATGAAGATGTATACAATGTGAGCATCTTTAAACAAAATAATTTTTTGGAAAAAAAATCCCTGCCACATATACCATGATAACTCTCTGCCTACTCCTACACAAGTTAACATCAAGCTGCTAGGAAAGTTAGGTGAGTAACATATGCTTGATAAATAAGATTTATTTGACAAAGAAGATTTTCTGATAAATAATGTATATTTGATAATCAAGATTTATAAATAGCTAAGGTCTTTTGATTCACCGTAATATTTATCTAGCTTTTTTGTGCTAACTTTAAGAATTAGCTATTTGGATAAACTAAGTAATATTCTATAATAGAGAGTCTGGTCCCCCCCCCCCCCCAAAAAAAAAAGTCCTTTTCACAAGATCAGACATTTAAACAAAAGCCGACATTTCCACAAGGGCTGGGAGAAAGTTCCTGCTGCTATAAAGGGAGCCATTCTCCTCATCTCTGGCAAGAGGAACTAGCTGACCTTCTATTAACACATGACTGTGGTATTTATTAACTCCTCATGGTCCATGCTAGCCCCCTCAATCCCTGCTCACAAGCCCCAACCCAGCACACAAGCCCCCTTCCTCCCATTCCCAGTTACTCCTTTGTGCAATTGTAGAGTATGAAAGTGTAGCCTCCTTTAATAAAGCAGCAGCTGTTCAGATTCCCCCTCAGATTCTGTCAGCCTCCTGCCCTCATCAACTCCACACCTCCACTTTTGGACCTGAACCTCAACAGAGCTGGACTCTGGCAATAAAGTCCCTGTCAAATGGTTTTTAAAAAGTAGAGAGAGAGAATTTTCTGCTGAACACATCTTGGCCACGAAGGCTGAATGGACTCCAGAGCCTTTAGGCTTCCTGGCCAGCCATGGACCTTTGGGATTTGTCCTCTCCCAAGATCTGACTGGAACTCAGAACTCTTTCCCTGATCCTTTAGTTAATTCTTAAATGAATGCTTAATTTTCATGGTAAATAAACTAATGGAGCAAATTTCATAATTTTAAATGGTATCATTGGGTGTGCTTGAATAAAAAAAAAACATAAAAAGAAAAGTAAAGGACATGAGTGCTCCTAAGTGTGATGGAGGAAGAAGTTTTTTGTAGATGTGTGGGAGAGCATAGTCAGAAGCAGGGATATCTGGGGGAATCCAGAGTGGACAAGACCAGACTGAGCTGGGTCATGTGGAGAGAGTGGGATGAGAAGGGAAGAGATGGGAACCAGGTGGAGCATCAGGAGGCCAAAGATACAAGTGGGGCAGGAGACCAAAATGATAGCATTGACAGCCTCTTCCCAAAAAAGGGTGAGTGCATAAACAAAGGAGGAACAAGTATCTATTATCACACAAACATATTTAAGATTTCCAAAGGGGGCATGTTATGTGACATCCATCTGCCAGATGTTGTTAGGCAACAAGCCCCAAAATTAACCCCTGCACATTGAAGTGGTCCTAAGGGTACAAGAGGGGCACAAGTTGCACACGCCCAGGACAAATGTTTACATTGGGAAACTGGTAATTCTGGAAGAAGTCTATGAAAATTGTATGGAGACAGATGGAACTGCTGATGAAGAGCCCTGGCTTGCTCTAGGAGATCCACAGTGGCTGTTAATATGATGGTGTCTGTAACCTCATTTCCTTGAGCCAGTATTCTGGGTAATTTGGAGTGAAATCTAATATGTGACAGGTACCAATGCTCAGTCTTCTGATTTAGGACATTTTGTATGAGCAGTATGGTGCTGGCAATGGGGGACAGTGAGTCTTTGAATCGAGAAGAGGCCAGCTTGCAAATGCCTTTACAGCATACTGGTTGTCAGAAAAAAAATATATTAATAGGCTCTGTCTGGCACCCCACTAAAACTTTAGGAGGGCCAATAGCTCACCCAACTGAACAGAACCAGGGTTATGGATAACATATGTAACACCTGTGGAGCCAGGACACTGGATAAGAACAATATATCTGTTTCTATTAGAATCTGAAAAGGCCAGGGTGACATGAGGCATGGGAGTGGAGCAGGGGACTGCATGGGGCTGCATATTTATTGGAAGTGTGGGACGTTCTGCTAAGATCTTGTTTTTTGGCAAATGATTGTCAATAGTTCCTGTGAATCCTGCAACCATTTCCTAGAATGAGATAGACTCTGTCCAGAGAGACTGGGTATTCTTTAAAGAAAAAGGGAAGACAAACTTATTTGTCTCTCCTTTGTAAGTTCTCCATGCCAGCATCTGTGCCTTAAGGCCAAGTTGGAAGGACTGGTAAAACTTAGAGGTGACCTTGTACAGATCAGAATGTGCTTCATGTATCCATAGAAGGGGCCCAGATTACCATAATACTCCCAAAAGTCCCCTATGTGTCCAGAGGACCATTGTTAGTAAGGGACTTTGGGAATCATGGCATTGCAGGCTGGAAGTGGTTAGAATGGCCAAAACCATGCTGGGCACCAGATGTTGCTGGGTCCTAAGGGCTCCCTCAGGAGGTGAGAAGACATAGTGTCAACAGCACAGACACTAGGAGTCAGATAAAAGGTAAACAGCAGACTTGTTTACTCAGTAACAGGGAAGGCCTTATATACCCTCCTCCCAGCACCCAGGTTGTGTCTCAATCTGGTGACATTGCATGGTCATCCCTCATAATCAATACCTCTGACAGTGTCTGTTGCTAGGCCCTCAGGCAGACTCCACACAATCAGGACCTCTGACAGTGCCTGTTGCTAGGCCCTTAGGCAGACTCCAGGTTGGCTCATAAGGAAGTACATTATGTACACACCTTGGCAACTGGTTTGAGCAAATTTCCTTGATTCTATGGGCCTGTCCTACTACAGCACGCTGTATGATTTCTGGCTCAGGGAATATAGTTTCCCAGGGCTACTCATTTGAGAAGGTGGAGTCACATATTTATGCTGATTATGTAATATCTAGATATTGGGGGCATGCAGGTCCTTGTACTCCCAGAGAAACAATAACAAAACAAGGAAGTTAGTCATTCAGGAGTGTCTGCACAATGGAGGAGATACTAATCAAATAACTGCATTCCATCCAGAAGGTTGAGAGTGGATTTTGTTAATGACCTGGTGAACTTTTTGCTATCTGTGGAGCAGACCTCACCCATCTTTTGCTACAGAGGCAGACATCACCAATATTCCCCAGAATGATTATCCCAGAGTCTTCCTTCCCCAGTCCATTAAGCATTTGACAGATGTCACATGTACTCTATGGTCTGCTGACCTCTATGCTCTCTTGGTCAGTTATCACACTAGATTCTAGGCCTTTTAGGTATAGAAGCCACCCTCATGGTCAAATGTACTTTGTAAAGGAGTCTCTATGTAATCACACCTTAACCTTTATTGTGCACCTGGAACTGAACTGATTGTTGCCTGGAAACCTTTTCCCAAATTGTTCTGTGTTTCAAATATGTTGGTAATGATCCACTTGCTAATAGGCTCCCCAAAGTCCGATGCAGGTAAATGAAACCAATCTTCACTGGGTTTTCACTCTCATCTTGCTGAGACCACCACGACTGGCGCCCCATGTGGCACACGTGACGCTTGGAGATGATAAGAACAGATTTCTTTAAATAGAAATTAAGGGTTCTCTCACTGAAAAGGTATTGTGACCCTAAAGTGAGAGTGGGCTCTTTTCAGTTATCTGAGAAAAAGCATTTTATACAATTATTAAAATGTTTGTTAAGATCCAGAGGAACAAAATATTCAGAGCTACAGGTCTATAAACTTTAGAATGCATGGGAACTGAAGCAAAGAGAGCCCATGAAAAGAGAGATAAAAAAGTGTCATGGACTGCATGGTGACCATTGTCGCTTAACAGAGTTCCAGCATTTCAACATTGTGGATCACAGTTCTCTAGTACCTTTTGATTTTCATTTTTAATGATTCTCACTGTGTGTTATGAGAGTTCGATTATGCCTTTTCCTTTGGGAAACTTTGTGAGGGCTTCAGCAGAGGATGAATGGAAGCCTCTTTAAACAAATTCGTTGGAAAATTCCCTGCCACTGTGAAACCATATAGAATGATAACTCTGCCTACTCCTACAAAAGTTAACTCCAAGCTGCTAGAAAAGTTAAATGAGTAACATATGCTTGATAAATAAGGTCTATTTGAAAATAAGATTTCTTTGATAAATAAAATATATTTGATAATCAAGATTTATAAATTCCTAAGGTCTACTCATGTTCACATTAATATTTGTCTAGCTTTGTCTTTGCTAACATTAAGCTTTACCTATTTGGATAAACTAAACTATATTGTATAATGGAATGTCTGGTCCCCTGAGAAAGTTTTTTTTCTCGAGGTCAGTCATTTAAACAAAAGCCCCCATTTGCATAAGGGAGAAAGTTCCTGCTTGCTAAAAAGGGAGCCATTCTCCTTATCTCTGAAAAGAGAAACTTGGGACCCCTCCATGAACGTAAGTCTGTGGTGTCTATTAACTTGTCAATGCTAACTCCCTCAACCCCTGCTCACAAGGCTCACCCCAGGTCAGAAGCCCCTTCCTCCCACTCCCATTTACTCCTTTGTACAATTGTAGAGTATAAAATGTGTAGCCTTCTGTTATAAAGCAGGAGCCATCCTGATCCACCCTCAGATCCTGTCAGTCTCCTTCCCTCAACAACTTCACACCTCTTGTTTTGGACCTGAACACTGCTGGAACTGGACTCTGAAAATAAAGTACTGTTAAATAGGTTTTTTAAATAGAGAGAGAATTCTCTGCTGTACACATCATGGCAGGGCAGGGAGAATGGACTCCAGAGCCTCCTGACTTCTAGTTCAGCCATGTACGTTTGGAACTTACACTCACATAGGATCTGACAGGAACTCAGAGCTCTCAGGCTATGAGCTGCCTGTCACCCCCTTCTGCCCAGGGCCACCAAAGCCAGCAGGGCTCCACTGCTGCAGCATGAGCTAGCTCAGATGGTCCAGAACTTAGAATTTTCTTGTTTTATGTTCATCTGATTTTTGTTTAAATGTTTTTGTTTTGTTTTGTTTTCATTGTTGTGGTTGCTCCTTTCACACATACTGGGAATAACTCAATATTAAAGATTCCTTGGTAAGAAATGATTTTCCTTTTCCCTTAACATCAGGAATAACTCAATATTAATGGTCCCTTCATGGGGGAAAAAAATGAAAGCAAGCCCAACTTCTAGTACAAAACTATCACAACCAGGACTTAAAATACAAAGCCAATGCTGTTTAAATTTCCAGAGGCATTAATCATTCATTATCTGGAGAATGTTCTCTTCTCCTGATCATTTAGTTAATGCTTAAATGAATGCTTAATGTTCCTAGTAAACTAACACAGCAAAGTTCATAATTTTGAACTGTATTTATTATTGGGTATGCTTGAATTAAAAAAATAAAAAGGACAGGAAAGGTCATGACTGCTCCTAGGCATGGTAGAGAAGCAAGTTTATTGTAAATACGTGGGAGAGCATAGTCAGAGGTAGGGATATCTGGGAGAGACCAGAGTGGACATTAGCACACTGACCTGGGCCATGTGCTGGGAGAGAGAAAATAGGGGAACCGGGTGGAGCAGTCAGGAAGCCAAAGGTCCAAAAGGGGTGTGTGACCAAATGTCTGAATTATATAGGGAAGATCCTTTAGGGGAAGTGTAGCCTAGTCCCTGGGCTGGAGAGTTCAGGGTAGAGGGCAGAGTATGCCAGCCATACCCTGTAACAGGTAGGGACCGAGAAATGATGGGAGAACATGGTGACTGGTGCAGCTTTGATATGCTAAATAGACACCTTAACCACGTGTCTCAGACTTGAATCTTAACATCCTAATCTTTTGTTGATAACAAATGAATGATAAGGGGTGATATAACTGTCTTACTTAGGGCTCCTACTTCTGTGAAGAAACACCATGACCACCCCACCAGTTATAAAGGAAAACATTTAATTGAGGTGGTTGCTTAGAGGTTCAGAGGTTCGGTTCATTATCATCATGGTGGAAAACATAACATTGTTCAGGCACACATGGTGCTGTCTAAATCTTGATCATAAGGAGCAGGAAATGGTCTCAGACACTGGACTGTATCTTGAGCATATGAGACCTCAAAGCCACCTCCACAGTGATGCATTTTCTCTAACAAGACCACACCTACTCCAACAAAGCCATAACTCTTAATGGTACCACTCTTTGAAGGCCATTTTCTTTCAAACTACCACAGTAATTACCTATGACTAGCTTCTCCTGGCATTGGGGCATTGTAATTGGTGACACAAAAAAATGGAATGTTGGCCAAATCTTAGAAGAGCAGCCTGCACAAATCTAAGTCTGTGGGGTGCACTTTTCAGCAAGTTATATCTGTCCTAGGGCAAAATGGTTTTGGGCAACAGAAAAAGTATTATCTTTAAATTAAAAATAAATTCTTTTTGAAATTTTGAAACTAAATATACCTTAGGATATGTGGGTAAATATACCTACATTCCCCTTTATCTTTATACATAAACTAAAGATTTAAGTGTATTTATTTTTAGATCACTATGGACACTCTGTTGCTGGATTTGTCTTGGGTGACCAGCTCACAAAAACTGGCATAGAGACTTATTATTAATTATGAAAGCTCAGCCTATGGCTTAGGCTTGTTTGTAACTAACTCTTATAACATATTAACTTACTTTTATTCGTCTACGTGTTGTTGCCACATGACTCTTGGCTTTTACCTCTCCTCTTGAATATTTTCCTCCCTCTTTGTCTGGCTGGTGACCCTGCCCTTCCTCTGCCTCAAAACCTCTCTGTCCCAGTAAGTCCTGCCTAACTTCTTCCTGCCCAGCTAAGGGCCAGTCAGCTCTTTATTAAACCAATCACAGTGACGCGTCTTCACACAGTGTAAAGGAATATTCTGCAACATCGTTCACTTTGAATTTCAGCCTGCCTTTTGCAAGCAGCTTTTAAATTTATATCATTTTAATTCTTATGTGCCTGCCACTGCCTCCCAAGTTTTGAGATTAAAGGTATATGCCTCCCTAGTGCTGGGATTAAAGGTGTGAACCACTACTTCACTATGGAGTCCTTATAATAGTTATTCTCATAGGATTGTCCTGGTTTAATTTGGCTCTACATTTTCCTTATTACTTTTACTGTAATCTGTCATTTTTGCTGATTTATTCTGAATTTGTTTCCTGGCAAATTTTAATATTCTAGTCTTAATTAAACATGATGCCAATTTGCCCACTATTTCATTATTTTCAGATGTTTTGTCTGTCTTGCCCATATGAAATACAAAATTTTATGTCTTTGCTAAGTTTTGCTGGGTGTTGTCATTTCCATTTATGCCTCACATGACCCGATATCTTGGTCATTTATCTGCAAATTAGTGGTTTTCCATTTTTGATTACAATAAAGATTGGAGAAGATACTCCTTTTGGCTTCCTTAGCTGTTTGTCTTCCAGCCAATTGTGGTTCACTGATTTTGTGGTGCCTTACTCAGTATTAACCATTCCATCCCAAGTCTAGAGGTTGACAGTTTCCATTAGTTTGGGATCCACCAGCGGGTGATGAGCCATCAGTAAACCATGCCCTAGCTAAATGATGTAACCATTCTGTTTTTTTTCCCTACAGCTCAATATTTGCCTCTCTTGGTGAAGAGGTGAGTGCTTTAGGTAACTGAGCTATTTCCTCAGTGCAGGAAGGCACAGAGGCCCCTTGATATCATATTCCGGTCACTAAGGAATTCTGATATGTACCAGTTCCACTATAATGCCTTTCCTTGCATGCTGAGGACTCTGCCTTTGAAGAGATCCAACCCATCATTGTAAGGGGTGCCCAGATCACCATAGGATAGATGCCATTCACTATCAGTTTCTCCAAGTCTCATAAAATGTCCAGATTATTTTTCTCAGAGAGGATATCTATTCTCCTTATATGGAAATCACTTGCAATAGAATCCAAAAGGTAAATGTAGGTGGACTCCCTTCTGCTTTATGAAGAATCCCTAGTTGCCAATTCACCAATAAATATGATATCCATCATTAGGGTATCATCTGGTTCAATAATGGTCAGGGCAGAATGCACAGAGAAGAGCTTAATGGCAGCTGCAAAAGCTGCTGCTTGCTCCTGTCCCCACTGGAAATTAGCTACCTTTCTAGTAACTCTGCAGTGTTTACTACAATAACCTGTAAATACTGTACCTGATTTCTCTATTGTGCAAACACAACAATTAGGAGCTGTGTCTGAGTTTTGTCCCTAGGTGGTGGGATTAAAGGCCACCACATTTAGAATTTAGAAAACAAGTAAGTTATAGAGATCTGTCTGACTCTGCAGGGATGAGAAGCATGGGCTATCACTGCTCTGCTCAAATATTTTAGTTCCCAATCACTCCAACTCAGAGAGATTTAGAAAATAAGTTTGAACTGTAGCAACCATTTGAATTTACTTCAAAAAATGTAAATCTCTTAACTGTGATTTTAACAGCAAACAATAAAAATATCCTTTTTATTTAAGAAGAAAACACAAAAGCTGACTCCAAAATGTCATGGGTCACATTACAATCTACAGTCTAACACTGTAGCATGGAATTGAGACATGTGGTACAAAAAAAACCCATATTTCATTTTATGCCAGTAAGGCAAGTGTGACTTCGGTAAATTATCATTCAAAAATATTATTTTTTATTCTTTTCCCTGGTCAAATGAAAGACATTTGTTATTCTTTATAAGTTAGTTTGAATGACCCACATGTCTAATGAACTATCACCTCTCCTTATTAAGCAGGTCCCTCCTGTTCAAATATAACCTTTATCAACTTCAATGGTATCCACTGCTTTTCTTTTGTGTAAACAAAGGCAAAATCTCTTCCCCAATGGAACACATATCCCAATTCCATTCTGAGGTTAACACACCTTTAAAATATACAAATTGATTTAATTCAACAGCTTTTTTGTACTATACAATGCCTCTCTGCACCTATCATCTGTTTTCAGTGGCATTTAAAAAATTTGAACTGAATAAAGCAGTCTGAACTGAATAAAGTAGTAATAAATCAGTAGCATTTAAAAAATTTGAACTTAATAAAGCAATCTAACATTGGGAGTTTTGATGCAGACAGGGAATGATTGGATTGAATTTGAAATTGGGGCCTCCAGAAGGCCCACTCAGGGTATTTCTCAATGACAAAGGTTTACCTTGTCTGTCCCCTGATAATCTGCATTAAGCACACCAGTGCCAAACTTTGCCACACCTTCTGCATATTCCAGAAGGCTGGGACCTTCTTTTTGAATTATCTCTAGAAAAAAAAAAACATGAGATTATTTTTGCAGAAGCTTTACCCTTGAGCCACAATATTCCCTGGATTCTTTAAATATTGCACTGTACTTGTGTTTATTGCCATAACTGAATTATGGGTTCAGAAGCTTGAACTATCTTCTGAGCCTATCTGCCCTATTCCTGCCATCACCTCATGTTCCACATTGGTTATGTTTCCCTTTCACAGTGAGCTTACACTTTCCTGGTGGATACTTGTGATGTAGGTGGCATATCAGAAGTTGTAACATGTGAAGTGTTGCAGAGTAATGGGAATCACAGGAAGAGTGTAGGGAGTCATGTTGTGATGGGGCCAGCTAAGCACCATTGGTAAGGTCCCAGGCTGGTCTCCCAGTGCATGATGAGTCTTGGTCATCGCCCTATAGGCTATAGAAGGCTATGAAGCTTTAGCTTGCCAAGGTGAATGATGGAGACTGAAAGGCTAAACTGTGTCCTCAACAGCCCTGGGCTTGCATCAGCTGCATCTATAGTAAGACACAACCACACACCTCTGCACCTAAATCAAAACCCCACCTTCAGTGGTCATAGATGGCTGAAGCAGGGATGTGTCCCTGAGGCACCGTGCCTAGGCTGGATCCAGCAAGCTATGCTTCTCTGTTCTCTGCTTCCTCTATGTCCCATGCTCCACAGAGCCTGTAGTACCTCTGTTCTCTGCAGCAAGACTGTCATTTGGCCTCTCAGCACCTCCTCCTCCTCCTCACAGCTAGCCAGGATAGCCTGCTGCACCTTCAAAACATGCTTTAGCAGAAAGGCATCTTTGGCAAATTCTGTAATCTGGAGTAGGCAAGGGCTTCATGTCCAACTGCTCTGAGCCAGGGAGAAACTAGGAACCTCTTCATTGGGCCACTTGGAACACAGTCCCAGACTCAGGACAGGAGCTGAACTGACTCAGAACTTGTATTTGTATAACCCAGGTGCTGAAAATGTTCCTCAGACATTTAAATATTTGGGAAGGAAAAAATCCAAAGGTAGAATTATTTTGTGAGGCTTGAGGGTATTCTAGATCATATTTTGATGTTCATCAAATCTTGGCATACAAGTAGGACTCTTCAGGAGGGAAATATTCAGCTTCTTGATATTTGAACTTGATCTCAGGTAAAACAAACTGCAAAAGGGGTCAAGTGTATAGGGCCAGAATCACAAATATGAAAATTAAAGCAGTGTGTGGATAATAATATAACCATGAATTTATGGGGATGTGATTTGTTGCAGGAATGAAAAACACAGATTATGCTTTAAGGCCCTGTCTACCCACAGCACACAGAAACCAGACACTGGCCTGCAGGTCTGCAAATACTTTGTCTATTTGGCCATTCACAGAAAGCTACCATGCTTCCCTTTTCTTAGGGTCTTTGTTGGCACATCTTGGGGAACTCTAGAGTCTAGAGTTGCCTTGCAATGCTCAATAACCCACAAAGTAAACTTGGATTATAATATCAATTTATGGGATGCCCAACTTTGACCTGTGACCTCCCCACATGCATATTCACACAAAGAGTACACATGGGGGTCAGTGAGATAATTCTGATGGTAAAGACACTTGCTATTTTTCTACCTAAGATCCATTCCTGGGATCCACATGATTGAGAATATATTTACATAATTCTGTGCACTCTAGACAGTCTATGACATGGGTCACTAAATATTAAATGCAGTCACCAAATTATTTTAAAAGGACACACAAAAAGAGAATGACACCTTCCATTCCAGTGCCCCCAGAATAGAATATGGCACAGCAGGAGAAAGGCTTAGTAATATATACAGAGAGACATGCAAACAAAGTAACACTATTTAGTATACATCAGCAGAATTTTATCAAAATTATTAACTTCAAAAAAAGGATAGACAATAAGGGTGTGGTGGTGCACACCTCTAACCCCAAACACTAGGAGGCAAAGATAGGTGAACTCTGTGGTTTCCAAGCCAGCCTGGTCTACATAGAGATTGCCAGGACAGGCAAAGGTACATAGTGAGACTCTGTCTCTAACAAACAAACAAACAAAAAATACTCCGGGCTACTCAAAAGTTCTCCAAAGAGTTAAACATTCATTCCAGTTCTATATTTGTCTATCATAAACTAGAGTGACCCCTCTTAAACTATAAGACATTCAATAATTCCTAGGCAAGAATGCATTTTTAGGAAGTTACTTGAGATCAAAGAGTTCTCAAAAAACATTAGTAAAGTAAATGCTGATCCTAAAACAATAAAACAACAATAACAAAAATGATGGAGTATATAAAGATTAGTCAACAGATGAGATCACCTGTTGCTTTTGAAGAGGTTCTAGACCCACAAGCTCTAGACCCAATACTAAGACTACAGGTTATTATTATCATTGAAAAAGAGTGTCCTGTAGCCCCAGCTGATCTTGACTGCCATTTGTAATCTAGATAGCATTGTACTAGATCTTTCTTTAAGTTTTTTAAACTACATCATGACTACAAATGCCTCTCATTTCCAAGTGTTAGTAATATAGGTACAATCCACCACTCTGGGCTTTAGGGTTGCAGTTTTTAAAGTGGTTAGAGCAGAACATCCTCATTCAATGACAGAAAGGAAATAAGGGATACGTGAGAATTGACCATTCCTGGCAAAGGGAAGAACAGGTGCCTGTACACAGAAGTTTTCCTATGTCCTGCCCAGATCCACAGCCACTGGGTCCCAAGTAAACACACGGAAGCTTATACTAATTACAAACTGTATGGCCTATGGCTCAAGTTCATTATTAACTAGCTCATATAACTTAATTCAATCCATTTCTATTAATCTACATGGCATTACCTGTACTCTCACATCTTTCTTTTCCTGGTGGCTGCCTGCAGCATATGCCATTCTGATGGTATTAATGGATGTTACAGAATTTGTCAACATAGTTACTGACTCTCAGTATGCAGAAAGAGTTGTTCTACACATTGAAATTGCTGAATTTATCCCTGATGAGTCAGAATTAAATTTGTTATTTATTCAGTTACAAGAAATAATCAGGAATAAGAAGCATCCCTTACATATAACACATATCTGATCCCATATGGGTCTGCCAGGCCCTCTAGCACGAGGTAATGATGAGATTGATCAACTATTGATAGGAAATGTGCTGGAGGCCTCAGGATTTCATTAAAAAAAAATCATGTCAGTAGTAAGGGTTTGAAAAAGGATCATTTCATATCCTAGCAACAAGCCAAGGAAATTATAAGGAAATGCCCTACTTCTTTATACAATCAAACTCTGTTGCCTGCAGGAAGTAACCCAAAGGGTACTCAAAGAAATGAAATCTGGCAGATGGATGTGTTTCATTTTGTAGAACTTGGAAAATTAAAATATGTACACATCATTGATATGTATTCAAGATTTCAATAGGCAACTACTCTAAGTTCTGAAAAGGCTGATTCTATAATTACGCATTTCCTAGAAGTTATGGCCATCATGGGTATGCCTGTACAAATTAAGACTGACAATACTCCAACATATATCTTGCTAAAATGAAACTTTTTTTGCTTATTACAATATGAAGGATATTACAAGTATACCACACAATCCTACAGGCCAAGCAGTCAGAGAAAGATAAAAATCAAACTCTAAAGGATATATTAAATAAACAGAAAGGTGTAACAAAAACCCCCAGAAATAGATTCCATAATGCTCTATTAACTTTGAATTTTCTCAGTGCTAATGAGTAAGGAACAACAGCTATGGAGAGATATTGGATAATAGGAAAAAACTACAGAATTAAATCAGCCTGTATACTTTAAAGATATGCTGACCTAAGAATGGAAACCAGGATATGTGTTACATTGGGGATAAAATTTTGCTTTTGTTTCTACAGAAGAAAAGCTATGGATATTAACAAAATTGATAAAGTTTTAGTTTGAACAAGAGAGGCCTCTTAATTAGAAGAGGTGGTAGTTTATCAACCAGTGTGACCATTCAATTTAAACTAACTTATATGACTAACAAAGGCTTTTCATTTGATTAGATATAACTTGCCAAAAGGGAACCTCCCCAAAGTTGGAGTTGGGAAGGGTTTTGTTTTTGTCTTTTAAGAGAATGAAGGCTAAGGAATCTGAAGAACACTGGACAAATGAGATATCTGAAGAAAAAAGATTAATCATCCAGAAAAAAAAAAGTCCCAAGAAAAAGATTTTCTGCAGTGAACCAGGACCATGCCTAATAATAGCAACCCTTGAAATCTCCAAAAGGATGATGGGGCCCCAGAACAATACATGGACTATGATAATATCATTAAGATGACACATACCATCCAAAGATTGGCTTTGGACTATAAACTGCTCAGGACAATTTCAATATGGCTAGCTGAGATGATCCAGCCTCACAGACTACTCTACCCAGAACTTGAGACAAGCCCTGCACTTTTCCATTATGCAGAGACTGGACACCAAATGATACAGCCCAGGACTTGACAATTAACCCCAAATTTTCTTTTCAGGATCCTCTAAAGATGCCTTCACTTGTGGAGGCCCACAAAGGTTTCCTAGTGAGATCTGAGATCACTTTATCCAGCAGAGCTGCATTAGAGAATTGCTTGACCATGTGCATGGTTACTAGGTGATTGGAAGGGTCTAGACCTGGCTGAGCTAGGGGGAGGTCTTTGCTCCACACCTTGGCACTCCTATAAATAGCCCTTTTGAAGAGACAGAAGGGGCTGGTAGATAATGATCCAGGCCTTCCTGAGCTATCCTGTGTCTATCTGTCTCTCTCCCTTCTATATTTCTATCTAAATATTTCTCATTCTCTCTCCTCAAGAGTACCCTGGGGTAAAAGTGAAAGCAGGTCTTCCACATTCACCCCCAGACAGCAGGAAGTAAATTTAAGAACATGACACCCACATTCCCAAGAGGTGGGGGTGGATGGTTTTGGTTGTTCAATGAGTTTTGGATATTTGTCATTGTTTAGGGTGTTTGATTACATGTTATTTGTAATAGTCATGAAAAAAGCTAAACAAAGGAGATTAGATTCAGGATTCTTGTTTGAAAAAAAAGAAAAAAAGAGGATATAGAAATAAGAGGTAGATAATTGAATCTACTCTGAAAAAAAAGAGAGAAAGAAATGATAAAAGGGTGGATTATTAAATATACTATGAAAAGAAAAAAGAATATAGATATGATAAGATAAAAAGGTAGATTATTGAATATACTTTTAAAAAGCAACTCCTAGTTTTAAATATTTTACATTGGATTGGATTTTTGTATATTATATATAAATTGTGTATGTTGATACAAGGTTGATATTATTTTTGTTGAAACATACTGTACATATATTTCTACTATTGTTCAAGGTACTGTACCTATACATCTCATTTAACAATGTAATGCAATTTTCTTTCTTTTTTTTTTTTTTTGTTTTTTCGAGACAGGGTTTCTTTGTGTAGCTTTGCGCCTTTTCCTGGAGCTCACTTGGTAGCCCAGGCTGGCCTCGAACTCACAGAGATCCGCCTGCCTCTGCCTCCCGAGTGCTGGGATTAAAGGCGTGCGCCACCACCGCCCGGCGTAATGCAATTTTCTAGTCCTTGAAAGTTATTACCAACTATTTAGGATAATAAAAATATGCAGGTTAGTAGTTACCTATTACAATAGAACTTGTAGTCATGTTAGGTATGTTTTTAAGGTCAAACAGATATATTTTAGATAGTCTTCAAACACCTCAGAGATCAGCAGAATATGGCATTTAAGATGTTTTAATGACATAGATTCTTTTTGTATGACAGTGAGACATGTCTGCTCCTGGCAGAACCAATCTACTTCAGAGAAGATGATGGGAACTGAAGAAACTCCATATGGAGTTTACTTTCTTTGTGGCAAAAGTTAGCCACTGGGCAAAAGTGCCCTTTCCTCAACTGCTGACAGTATACTGTCCAAATGGACAAGCAGGAAACAAAAGAAAGGACTGCAGAACTTTGTCAAGACAAGGTAGGACAGCCCTCTAAAAAATCCTGCTTCACAGATGAGTCTGTCAGATATGCTAGGTCTGTAGGTCAAAGATGGATGCCCCAATGTTGCAGAGGAACCTTAGGTGACTGTCCAGGCAGCCAGCTGTTTCTGTCATTTCTCACATTGTTTGGAAGTCACTTGTTTGCACCTCCTGTTCACTTAGGTAATATTATTTCCCTCTTGGGACTCTGAGGGAGTTGAAGATTAGATAGTTATAGTTATAGTTTTAGTTTTTCTTGTTAACAAATTCAGAAAAGAAACTCACTAAAGAAGTATAAATAGAAAATGAATTAGGTACACTTTGGACTCACCAAAATAGGATAAATAATTGAGTATTTTTTTTCTTTTTTTTATTAAGAAATTTTCTATTCACTTTACATACCAACCACAGATCCCTCTCTCTTCCCTCCTCCTACCCTCCAGTCTTCCCCACCCCAGTCCACCCCACCCCATTCTCACCTCCTCCAAGGCAAGGTCTCCCATAGGGAGTCAGCAGAGCCTGGTACATTCAGTTGAGGCAGGTCCAAGCCCCTCCTCCCTGCACCAAGGCTGTGCAAGGTGTCCTACTATAGGCACCGGGCTCCAAAGAGCCAATGCATTCACCAGGGACAGATCCCGATCCCACTGCCTGGGGGCCCCCTAAACAGTTCAAGATAAACAACTGTCTTGCCTATCCAGAGGGCCTAGTCCAGGGGCATGGGGACTCCACAGCTATTGATCCACAGTTCATGCGTTTCCACTAGTTTGGTTGGCTGTCTCTGTACATTTTCCCATCATGATCTCAATGTCCCTTGCTCATAGAATCCCTCCTCTCTCTCATCAATTGGACTCCTAGAGCTTGGCCTGGAGCCCGGCCATGGATCTCTGCATCTACTTCCATCAGTTACTGGATGAGGGCTCTATGATGACAGTTAGGGTATTTACTAATCTGATTACTGGAGTAGGCCAGTTCAAGCATCCTCTCGACTATTGCTAGAAGTCTAAGGTGGTGTCATCCTTGTGGATTCCTGGGAACTTTCCTAGCACCCTGTTTCTCCCTATTCCCATGATGTCTTCATTTATCGTTGTATCTCTTTCCTTACTCTCCCACTCTGTCCCTGTTCCAGCTCAAAACTCCCATTCCCTTATGTTCTCATCCCCCATACCTTGCCCTCCATTACCCCCCTCACCCCCATTTTGCTCATGTAGATTTCATCTATTTCTCTTTCACTGGGCGATTTATGCATCTTTCTTAGGTTCTCCTTGTTAGCTAGCTTTTCTGGAGCTGTGAGTTGTAGTCTGGTTATCCTTTGCTTTACACTAGTACCCACTTATGAGTGAGTACATACCATGTTTGTCCTTCTGAGTCTGGGTTACCTCACTCAAGATAATATTTTCTAGTTCCATCCATTTGCCTGCAAATTTCATGATATCAATAATGGAGTATTTCCTCTGAATTTGTCAAATGTTAATGGACTGGACATTGTTAATGTAATTCTTGACTGTATTTATTGTATATACTTATTGTATTTATTGTATATAGTTTTTTTTCATACTAGTTATAACCTTTTACTTCAGGGAAAATGTGGTGATATTTGTAATCTAAGAAATAAAGCTTGCCTAAAGATCAGAGGACAGAGCTAGCCACAGAGTTAAATATAGAGGTCAGGCAGTGGTGGCACACACTTTTAATCTTAGCACTCGGGAGGCAGAGATCCATCTGGATCTCTGTGAGTTCAAGGCCACATTGGGCTACATGAGATTGATCCAGTCTAGGAGAGAAACAGAGCCAGGCAGTGGTGGCGCACAACATTTAACCCTAGTATTTGGGAAGCACACACATCATTAATCCTAGCACTAGGAAGGTTGAGATAGGAAATAAAATGGTTGGATGGAGAAATGCACATAAAGCATGAGGAGACAGGAACTAGAGACCATATTGACTGAAGACTCAGGGGCATTCAGTCAGAGGGTTCATGAAGTTGGCAAGGTGAGATGTGGCTGTGGCTTATTCTTTTGTCTCTCTTATTTTTCAGTATTTACCCCAATATCTGGCTCTGGGTTTTTATTATAAGACCATTTAGGATTCATGCAACAATGTGCAAAGGCCCTGAGGTGATAATGTGCTTGACAACCCACAGCATTGAAGCATGCTTAAAGCAGTATCAACAGAAAACTAGGGGAAAAATGGACTTGGGAGGAGTTGACTTTACAGAGAACATTAATGTCAGGCCTACAGTTTTGAAAATAAATTATGCGTATAGTAGCATGACTTAATTTGTTCTTCAGATCTCTGGCACTTTATAGATAGCTCAGTGGTTAAAGATTACTAGTAGCTTTTTTAGAGGATCCAGATTTGATTCTTTGCAACCTAATGAAGACTCAATGATCAGTAACTCCAGTTCCAGAGGATTCAGTGCCCTCTTCTGGCTTTCTCAGACTGCAGACATGCAAATAATACATGGTCATAAGTGCAGGAAAAACACCCATACACATATCATCAAACAATAATTTTTAAGAAAAAGAAAGTTATGACTGCTGGATTAAAGCATTAATGTTTGGAAAATCAGAGAAATTGGGGATGACTAGGGGACTACTAGGGGGTGGGCAAGCAGAGATTATTGAGGTCCCCAGGTGACTTAAGATTTTATTACTGTGAAGAGATACCATGACCATGACAACTTTTTTTTTCTTATAAATTTTAATTTTTTGTTTGTTTGTTTGTTTGTTTGTTTTTGTTTTTCAAGGCAGGGTAGTATAGTTTTGGGGCCTGTCCTGGAACTCATATGTAGACCAGGCTGGCCTCGAACTCACAAAGATCCACCTGCCTCTGCCTCCTAAATGCTGGGATTAAAGGTGTGTGCCATCACCGCCTGGCTGAAATTTCTAAATTCTTAAAAACCAGCCATTTATATCTGCTTAGGTAAAGTAACAGAAGTATGCTGGTGTATATACAAGTGGGTTTGTCCAGGTATACTATAACGTATTGTCTGTATTTAATATTGTCCAAAGCAACTCTTATAAAGGAAAACATTTTCTTTTTATAGGTTAGATTAAACTTCAGATGTTTAGTCCATTATAGTCATGGGGAAAAGTATGGCAGCATGTAGGAAGACATGGTACTGGAGAAGAATCTGAGAGTACTACACCTTGATTAACAGTCAGCAGAAGGAGACTGAGATACACTAGGCCTAGCTTGAGCATATAAGACCTCAAAGCCTGCCTCCACAGTGACAGACTTCCCTTCCACAAGAACACATCTACTCCAACAAGGCCACACCTCCTATTAGTGCCACTCCCTATGGGCAAAGCATTCAAACACATGGGTCTATGGGGGCCACTCCTATTTAAACCACTGCACCAGGGCACCCTTTGATCAATTACTGCCTAATGCCTCAGAGAGGACTGACCCCTCCACACCCAAAAGGACACAAATTAGAAAGTAGCTTGTTCTGTCACCGCTGGAGGTTAAATCTTGTTGAGGTGCCTTCTCTTTGAACACATAGAAGAGGTCAGATGCGGATTCTAATAGACTGTTGAGGAACATTTGACATGTTACTGGGTCCCTGTCTGTTCAGGTGTATGACAGCGTGATGGCCACCCTAGTTGTTTTTCTTGTACGTCTGTCACTCTCTATATCTCTGTCTCTGTAAGTCTTCCTATGTGTCTCTATCACTTTTGTTTTCCTGTATTGACTAGTGGTTTTCTCTGCTGTGAAACCCTCCTCCATCCAGCTGGAAAGCTGTGCTCCCTCCGGCTGGGGACCTGAATCCTTTTGGCTCTGCCAGGTCCCCTGGGAGGGGTGAGGAAATCCTGCACCTGTCCTACTCTGGGAGCAGAAGCACTTGCTTCTTTTGTTGTGTGACTCCTGCTCACACGAAGGTTGGTTTCCCTGTGGACGTGAGGAGGTAGGGGTAGGGCCTCTCTCCTCCAGGTCCCAGCTCCCCTGCCATCTAAGCAAATGCACACAGGGTAGGGGGAAACAGCTCCCCCAGGTAAGCATTCACTCTACTTTGTGCCTTCGCCAAGCAGTCCTGCAAAGGGGGAAAGTTGTCCTGGGCTCTGCCCAAGGAGAAGAAAAAAGTTTCACTACTTTCTCTTTCACAGTTTATGTCTCCTTATCAATGACTGATCTGTGAAACTCACCAGTCTCTCCAAAAAAGTAAAAACACTATGCCTGGGCTGGGTAATGCAGCCAAGAAAGAACAGATATTCCCATCTATGAAACATTTATTAAGGAGAGTTTATACCATTTCACTAGATACTTTTTAGAAATATTAAAGAGAGATGTTAAAAAAGATGTCCTTTGTCACCCAGTCAACCAGGGTATTTGAAAAAAATGTTATAAAAATTGAAAATTTAAAGGTATAAGTAGCTCCCAGTTGCTGGAGGTAGTTCCAAAAGATGTTTAACAACAACAACAACAATGTGATAAAGACAAGAACTTTTGCATGAACTGAAAGCCCCCTTCGCCTCCTCTGACAAGGAGAAAAGTTAACTCACAGACACCCAAGCAAAACTGTGTTATCTTACCTCCGTCAGAAGAATATCTCCTAGCTGAAAGGTATGCCTCCAAACAAAAGATAAAAAATATCAAATGACCCTGGAAACAAAAGGGGAAACTGAGGTCCACATTGCCTGGCTTGAAGAGACAGGCATCCTGGTGCCCAGCCAGTCACACTGGAATATGCCTCTCCTGCCTGTGAAGAAACCCGGGACCTCTATTTCTCATGAGTCTGGATCTTCTCAAGAAACAGGTGTACACTGTCTTAGACCTGAAAGATCCATTCCTCAGCCTCTCCAATTTAGAGGTGAGTCAACCCACCTTTGCTTTTAAATGGACAGACCCAGTGGGAGGTTACAGTGGGCAACTAACCTGGACCAGGTTTCCCCAGGAGTTAAAGACACTTAATGTCAAGTTCCTGCTCTTCCTCCAGAGGTTTCCTAGGAAAACAGATTGCAAAGGGTCACTGAGGACTACTGCAAGAGGTACAGACCTTGGGCTACAAACCACTGGCTAAAAAAGCTCAAATTAACAGAAGCCTGCCTATCTTGGCTACCAGCTGAGGGAGGCAAAGGAGCCTGTCTCAGAGTAGCATTGCTGCCATCCTTCAGATCCCAACTCCAAAGCCTAAGAAACAGGTTCAAGAGTTCCTAGCTGCATCTGGATATTGATGCCTCTGGATACCAGTGTTTCTGGAAATGGCAAGGCCTCTATACACTAGCACAAAGGGGGACACTGAGCCCCTAATCTGGACTGAGATTTAACAAAAGTCATTTAAGGCACTAAAAACAGCTATGATTTCTGCTCCAGCTATAGAATTTCCAGAAGTCTCAAAACCTTTTCAGCTGTTTTTTTTTCCATGAAACACAAGACAAAAGGAATATTAACCCAAAATTTGGGCATGGAAATGTCCCCTGATATACCTGTACAAATGATTGGACCCTATAGCCACAGGTTGGCCCATCTGTCTAAGAGGAATGGAAGCTGATGCTAGTTGATTGAAAGAAAACAAACAAGTTAACTCTGCCACAAGATCTTACACTCAAAGCAAAACACAACATGGTTGAGGCCCGACTCTGAGGAGCATCAAAACATGGCTGTCTAATGCTGTGTGACCCAGTCCTAGGCCCTACTCCTGCCACATCCTCCAGTCTATTTTGAGAAAGTCACCACCACCAATTCAGCTACCCTCTTGCATAATGACACAGGTGCTCAGCCATGACTGTCAAGAGATAAAAGATGAAATCAGGGATGTGGGAGCTGTAGCAGTTCCATTAACTGAAAAAATTGAGACCCATACCAGATACCTCAGCCCAGAGAACAGAACTGATCAATCTTACCAAGTGTTTCAGGTGGGGAAAAGAAAGTCTTCCATCATATACACAGACATTCACTATGCTTATACTGTCAGGCATTTGCAAGAGATTGGTCTACAGAGAAAGAGGGCTTTTCACCCCTGAGGGGGGGGGGGGGCGGCACTGAAAAATCTTGGCCCTCTTAGAAGCTATTTAGCCTCTCCTACAAATTGCTGTCCTCCATGGCTGGGCTTCTGACCTGGCTGCCAACCAAACCAGTGAGGCCTCTTGAAATTCTGCTCAAAACCAGGGGGGCCTACTGATAACCTGGCTAAAACCAGGGGAGGCAATAGATACTCTGATAACATACCATGACTCTTTACACTCTGAGACTCCATGGGAAAAAAATAGTTGAAAACCACAGGATGACAGAGGGAAGGATCATTCTCCAAAAACAACTGACTGGACTGTTGTTAACTAACCTTCACCAGCCTACTCATGTGGGGTTCACAAAACTTTCTGACTTGCTCAGATTAAGGTATATTATACCTAGACTGGGCAGCTTAGCAAGAGATGTCTCAGCCAGATGCCAGGTTTGTGCTCAAGTGAATCCAAAACAGAGAGCCCTTACCAAGGAAAGTGTCCAAATGACTGAGCAAGACCCCCAAGATTTCTGGGGAAAATGACTTCACCAAGATCCGCCCTGCCCAGGGAGGATAACAGTACTTGCTAGTTTTTATAGCTACCCCTTCCTGGTTGGTAAAAGTGTTTCCTAACCAGACTAAAACAACTCAAGTAGTAGCTTTAAAAGTTCCTCCAGGAACTGGTCACATGATTTGGGCTCCCCTAGCAATGGGGTCCAACAATGTCCTGGATTTGATAGCCAAAAATCACTCAATTAATAGCCAAAGCTTTACGCATAGATTGAAATTTTCATTGTGCTTACAGTCCTCAGAGTTCTGGCCAGGTAAAAAGAATAAACACGACTAGAATTTAAAAAAAAAAAAAATAACAAAACTCTCATAGTCTATCAAAGAATGGACAGACCTCCTGACTTTGCTTTGCTTCTGCCAGCTACACCCCATGCAAGGAGGGATTTACCCAAACATGAGAGAATATTTGAAAAGCACCCCCACTCCTTCCCAGGCTCAGAGACCAACAGTTTGCAGAACAGTCTAATTACTACTTTCTCAAGTCACTATAGGAACTCCAGTCCTCCATAAAGTCTATTCATTGGATTATCCTAGACACTCAGCTGACCTCCGAGTCCACCAAGAGTTTCCCCTTGTTTCAGTCCAATGATACATCTGGGTCAAGTGAGTAGCCAGCAGGACAGTGGAACTACCCTGTAAAGGACCCTAACACGTGATTATCTCCACTCCTATGGCAGTGAAGAGAGCTAGCATTACATCATGATCCCATCACATCAGGGCAAGAAAGTAAAAGCCAAAGATGATGCCAAATAGACTGTCTCAGGACTGTGGACCCATTAAAATTAGGTTCCATTGGCTCCTAAAGCTTTCTGCTCTCTGTCCTTCTACCTCCTCCTGAGTCTTATATTTGGTATGAACAGGGTCATGCTCCAACCTGCACTGCCCTTAGGCCTGGACCGGGGAACTAAGAAAGATGGACACTGGGAAGGTATTACCTACTGTAACTACACAAAAAGCTACTGGCTACTGTGTAGCTCTGGTTGCCCTGGAACTCCCTCTATACACCAGGCAGGCCCCAAACTCAGAGATCCTCCTGCCTCTGCCTCCCAAGTGCTGGGATTAAAAGCATGCAACACCACCACTGACTTAACTATTTTAAAAAACTGAACCCAAAAGTCTTCAGTCCAGTAAACATGGAGAGTCACAAATCTGTCTGATCACAGCCCAGACCAGACTCAATTGGGAGAAAATGGGGCCAAGCAACATCTTGTGTTTGGGGACTGAGGAGAGAGTGAAAGACCTGGATGACAGCAATTGGCTTCAACAGTTACAGTCAGTTGGTGAAACATGTGGATCGGCTCATCTGTCTCTGGTTGGGGTCATGGAATTCATTCCTCTGTTCCCTAGTTGCATGGAGCCTACCTGCCTAGGCCACAGGCTCCATCTCCTTCTATATACATGTAAACCTAATTAAAGAGTCTTTTAGAGGAAAGGGTGTAACAGTGCCCATTTAACTGTGGAGAGGTGTGGATCCCACTGGGAACTGTGCCTGATGGAGGAGGGGCTTCCTTAGCAGGGAGCTGGACTAACCCTGAGTAGAAAGCAACCATGTAGTTTGCTGTCATCTTGTCTATTATGTCAATATTATATGACGACAATACAGAATTTGAGCCATAGATATAGCAAAAGTCCAATAAAAAGTCTAACAGGTTATGCTACAAACAACAGAAATCGCATGAGAAAAGGTTATCATGAATGAAAAATTGATCAACACACGACTGAATAAATACAACACACAGTGACACCATCTGACTTCAAACATTGAACACAACTGCAAAAAAGATTGTACTGAACGAGGAAGTATTGGCACACACCTTTAAACCCAGCACTTGGGAGGCAGAGGCAGGTGGATCTCTGTGAATTTAAGGCAGTGTAGTCTATAAAGTAAGTTCCAGCTAGAGTTCCAGCTAGAGCTACACAGAGAAACCATGTCTCAAAAAAAAAAAAAAAAAAAAAAAAAAAGACTGTACTCTCTGGGAAAGAATAAAGAGATCAACAAAACGTGAGTATAAACTTAGAAATAAAAAGACAATTAATGTTGGTCAGTGATGACACACATCTTTAATCCCAGCACTTGGGAGGCAGAGGCTGGAGGATCTCTGAGTTCGAGGCCAGCCTTGTCTACAAAGTGAGTTCCAGGACATCAAGGACTAAACAGTGAAATCTTGTCTCAAAACAAAAACAAACAAACAAACAAAAAAACATAATTAATATAGAGTCAGTTTTGACACACGAGGCCAGGAAACCCAGTGAGTGGGGCCTTAATGATACAAATGTCTGGACCACCCTGGCATCTACATGCAAATGTGTTTATGACACAGACTTTACACCCTGCACAAAATTAGCTGCAAACCGATCTACACCTGAATGTTCAGTGTCAAGTGCAGAACTTCTAGAAGACACTAGAGAGACCAGGGCTCTGTGAGTTAGCAAATTGGCTTTCCCGGGAGGCAGTAAAAGCACAACATGCGAACGCCCTGCGCAGTGCAGTGCCAAGGATGTTTCCACACAAAGGCTACAGCTCCCCATGCTCTGCGCAGGCGTATCCCGCAAAGCGAAGTCATTTAGAGGTCCCGCTTCTATTCAGGACTTGCAGGAATCTTAGGGGACCAACCTTGGAATCACTCCGGCCCCCAAAGTCCACCTGCCGGTTCCCACAGCCCCGTGAGGACCCCACACCGGCTCCCACGGCGCCTCCCCGCGTGGGAAAGGCGGCTCATCGCTCACCATGGCGGATTCCGAGCTCAGCCGCTCTCCTCACGGCTCTCGGCAGCCGGTCACAGCACAGCACTCGCAACACAGAGATTCCCTCAGGTCAGGGCTTCTGATGCCTGCAGTATGGCGGACTGGAAGCGCTCGCCCATTCTGACGGGCAGTCCACCTGGAGGCCCTGATTGGCTAGTGACTCCTGAGTGACAAGAGCATCTCGCTTAGAAACAGAATGTTGTGAAAGGATACAGCACACTGTGCTTCCCAGGCCTGACATCTACCAGAGGCACAGAATTGTCCCAGACCTGCAGAGATTGGCCTTGCAGTAGAACTTGCGCCTGTACTGAAAGTCTCCCTGCACCGTTCTTTTTTTTTTTTTTTTAATTCATTTTACATACCAACAACAGAGTCCCCTCTCTCCTCCCCCTCCTATTTCTTACCTTCCCACCCCCATCCACTCCTCAGAAAGAGTAAAGCCTCCCACGAGGAGTCAACAAAGCCTGGCACATCAAGCTGAGGCAGGACCAAGCCCCTCACCCCTGCATCAAGGCTGCGCAAGGCATCCCACCTTAGGGAATGGGCTCCAAAAAGCTAGCCCATGCACCAGGGACAGATCTTGGTCCCACTGTCAGGGGACCCACAAACAAACCAAGCCACACAATTACCCACATGCAGAGGGCCTAGTTCTGTCCCATGCAAGCTACCCACCTGTTAGTCCAGAATCTGTGTGCTCCCACGAGCTGGGGTCATCATCTATCGCTATGGTTTCCCTGTCAAGATCTTGACACCCACCCCACCCCACCCCCGTTGCTTATATAATCCCTCCTTCCTCTCCTTGAATGGACTCCCAGAGTTCAGCACAGTGTTTGGCTGGCGATCTCTGCATCTACTTCCATTAGTGAAGGTTCTGTGATGACAATTAGGGTAGTCAGCAATCAGATTACAGGAGAAGTCCAGGCACCCTCTCCACTGTTGCTAGGAGTCTTAGCTGGGGTCATCCTAGATTCCTGAGAATTTCCCTGGAACCAGGTTTCTCCTTAACCCCATAATGGCTTCTTCTATCAACATATCTCTTTCATTGCTCTCCCTCTCTGTTCCTCTCCCAACTCAACCATCTCATTCACCCATGTTCCCATCCTCCATCCCCTCCCCTCTACCCCCCATCCTATCCCCAGTTTACCCAGGAGATCTCATCTATTTCCCCAGGACGATCCATGCATCCATCCCCTTAGCATTCCCCTTGTTACCTAGCTTCTCTGGGGCTGTGGATTGTAGGCTGGTTATCCTCTGCTTTACATCTAACATCCACATATGAGTAAGTTCATACCATGTTTGTCTTTCTGAGTCTGGGTTACCTAACTCAGGATGATTTTTTTTTTCTTGTTCCATCCATTTGCCTGCAAATTTCATGATGTCATTGTTGTTTACAGCTGAGTAATACTTCATTGTGTAAATGTACCACCACATTTTCTTTACCCATTCTTCGTGTTAGGGGTATCTAGGCTGTTTCCAGGTTCTGGCTATTACAGATAATGCTGCTAATGAACATAGTTGAGCAAATGTCCCTGTGGTATGATTGAGCATCCTTGGGTATATGCCTAAGAGTGGTATTGCTGGGTCTTGAGGTAGAATGATTTCCAATTTTCTGAGAAATAGCCATACTGATTTTCAAAGTGGCTGTACAAGTTTGCACTCCCAACGCAGTGAAAGAGTATTCTCCTTACTCCACATCCTCTCCAATATAAGCTATCACCAGTGTTTTTGACAAGTATAAGATGGTATCTCAGATTCATTTTGATTTGCATTTCCCTAATGACTAAGGAGGTTGAGCAATTCCTTAAATTTCTTTCAGGCATTTGAGATTCTTCTGCTGAGAATTCTCTGTTTACTTCTTGTTCCATTTTTAATTGGATTATTTGGTATTTTGATGTCTAGTTTCTTGAGTTCTTTATATATTTTGGAGATTAGCCCTCTCTCAGATGTGGGGTTGATGAAGATCTTTTCTCATTCCATAGGCTGCTGTTTTGTCTTATTGACTATGTCCTTTGCTTTACAAAAGATTTTCAGTTTCAGAAAGTCCCATTTTTTTAAATGTTACTCTCAGTGTCCATACTCCTAGTGTTATATTTAGGAAGTGGTCTCCTGTGCCAAGGTGTTCAAGGCTATTTCCCACTTTCTCTTCTATCAGGTTCAGTGTAACTGGATTTATGTTGAGGTCTTTGATCCACTTGGATTTGAGTTTTGTGCATAGCAACAGATATGGATCTATTTGCAATCTTCTACATGTCAACATCCAGTTATGCCAGCACCATTTGTTATAGTTGCTTTCTTTTTTCCATTGTACAATTTTGGCTTCTTTGTAAAAAATCAGGTGTTCATAGGTGTGTGGATATATATCAGGATCTTCAATTCAATTCCATTGATCCACATATCTATTTTTATGCCAATACCAAGCTGTTTTTTATTGCTATAGCTCTATAGTAGAGCTTGAAGTCAGGGATGGTGATACTTCCAGAAGTTCCTTTATTGAATAGGATTGTTTTGGCTATCCTGGGTTTTTTGTTTTTCCATATGAAGTTGAATATTGTTCTCTTCAAGGTCTGTGAAGAATTGTGTTTGGATTTTGATGGGGATTGCATTGAATCTGTAAATTGCTTTTGGTAAGATTGCCATTTTGCTATGTTGTTCCTACCTATCCAAGAACACACACACACACACACACACACACACACACATCATCCACCATGATCAAGTAGGCTTCATCCCAGAGATGCAGGAATGTTTCAATATATTGAAAATCTGTCAATGTAATCCACCATATAAACAAACTGAAAGAAAAAAACCACATGATCATTTTATTAGATGCTGAAAAAGCCTTCAATAAAATACAACACCCCTTCATGATAAAGCTCTTGGAGAGATCAGTAATACAAGGAACATACCCAAACATAATAAAGGCAATTTACACCAAGCTAACAGCCAACATCAAATTAAATGAAGAGAAACTCAAAGCCATTCCACTAAAATCAGGAACAAGACAAAACTGTCCACTCTCTCCATATTTATTCATTATAGTGCTCCACATTCTAGCTTGAGCAATAAGACAACAAAAGGCAAGCAAGAAAGAAGTCAAACTTTCATTATTTGCAGATAATATGACAGTCTACATAAGTGACCCAAAAAAAAACTCTATCTGGGAACTCCTACAGTTGATAAACACCTTCAGTAATGTGGTGGGATACAACATTAACTCAAAAAAATCAATAGCTCTCCTATAGATAAGTGAAAAATTAACTGAGAAAGAAATCAGAGAAACATCACCCTTTACAATAGCCACAAATAATATAGAATATCTAGGGGTAACTCTGACCAAAAAAATAAAAGACCTATGTGACAAGAACTTTAAGTGTTTGAAGAAAGAAATTGAAGAAGACACCACTGCACTATTCTTGCACTCATTAAGCAATTCTCCTCTATCTGGGCACAGGGTCTCTTGAATACAGAGATCATTAAACAGTGTCCAGTGGAGTGATCCCCCTGCCTCATAGCTGAAAGGACAACCAGTCCACCTAGGTCAAATTTAAACACCCTGATTGATATTCACCAGGCATCAGCAATTTTAAAAAGACACATCTAGGATTGTTCAAGAATCTCTAAGCTGGATGGACATTGGTAACCAAAGCTATAACACTTCCCCAGCTTTCTATGGTGGCACTGGCCTATGATGCCAGCACTTAGGAGGTAGAAACAGGTGGATCTTTGTGGTTTGAGATCAGCTTAGTCCAAATAGCGAATTCCAGGAAGCCAAGGCTACACTGAGAAACCCTACACACACACACCCAAAAAAATTAAAAGGAGGGGTGGTTAACATTGAGCAGCTAGGTGGCTCAATGAGTAGACACTTACAACCAAGTCTGAGGGCCTGAGGTCAATACCCAGGAGAGAACCCATGCCTCCAACTTGTCATCTGACCTTCACACATGTGCTGTGGCATGTGTGTTTATACATGTCTCAATAGCCCGAATTCAGAATTTTAAAAAGAAAAGTCAAAATAATAAGGAAAAAGAAGCACCAATACTAAAACAATCCAATAGATTAGCTAGCTATGCGTTGGTCCAACCATTGACCACAACAGGTCCTTTGCTACACTGTCAGCATGACAACAGGAAGCAAACCATTCACAGTTAACTTCCCACCATGTTACCAAGTTATTGCTGCATGGCTGCGATAACAAGAACAACTAAAGCATTTTCCATGGAACTTCTTATCTCTTAGGCACTCTCCTTTGGGTTAAACAAATAACTCTTCTTTGAATTGGCAAAGAAAAGAAACAAAGAAAAGATAGAAACAGGAAATTTGTAATGAAGTGAGCAAGAATCATGAATACAGGGAGGGTCTGTCTCTCGGTATGGACTTCGTCTCAGGACTGCTCAGGCAGTGCTTACACAGCATCCAGACTGAAGACTGAGTCTCCTCTACTGCCATCTGCTCATTGCTGAGCTCCTTTGTGACAAAATTGTACTCTGCACTGAGGACATTATGGCAGGAGGATCACTGTGAGATTGATGTAAGTCTTGGTTATAAGGGAGACCCTATCTCAAAAGAGCAAATGGCAAAGCATATGCAGCCTCTGACACCCCAGCTTTTAGGACCATTAGTGTCAGTCTTTGTCCTGGAGTCCATGTGGGACTAAGACACCTTGGTCAGTCACCATGTCCACAGTCCACTTTTTGACAGCCCTGTCTGGCATCTGTGACGGTGCTGAAGCAGCAGCCAGCAGCAGTGGCAATGGCATGAAGAATCCCTGTCCAGCTGCTTTACTGATGTGCTCCACTGCTCTGTAGAGGAATTTTATCCTGTGTCCTGCCTGCAGGCCTTCCACTGAGGGTTCTTTAAAGCCACATGAACACTTGACTGGCATGTTCAGTCTGGGTCACCATATGATTTTTGGCTCAGTAATCTACTTTCCTGGGACTACTTATTTCTACCTGAACTTGGAAAATAGCAGGTAGAGTCACATGCTAATGCTGATTATAGAATGGCTAGAAGTTGGGGGCACAGAGGTCCTTGTATCCACAGAGAAGCAGTAATAGAATTGTGAATCTTAATCATCCAGAGGTGTCTGCTCAACGAAGGAGATACAAATCAAATAAGTTCATTCCATCCAGAAGGCCAAATGTGGATTTTGTTAATGACCTGGTAACCTTTTTTGATATCTGTGGAGCAGACATCACCCACCTTTTGCTATAGAGGCAGACCTCACCAATATTCCCTAGAATAATTATCCCAGAGTCTTCCTTCCCTAGTCCATTAAGCATTGGAGGGGAGATGTCACATGTACTCTGTGGTCTGCTGACCTCTATGCTGTCCTGGACAGAGATCACACTAGATTCTAGGCCTTTTAGCTATAGAACCTGATATGGATTCACAACATGCCCCCATGGTTGGGCATGGTCACGCATGTATGGCGGAACCTAGTCACTTCCTCCTAGTCATTTCTGGTTCAAAATGTCTCACATGACCAGGACCCTGTGGCTTCGCATGATTGCATAAAGCATGCAGCACAACCATGTGATCTACACACATGTGTGGAATAGCCACATGGGCCTGTGTGTGCAGGCACGGCCCAGCCATTATAAGCCGATGCCATATTCCTGGCCCCACTTTACTCACGTGTCTTTCCACAGGCCTGTGCACATCTGTCTCTCTCCCTTATCTTAATAAAACTCTTGTTAGTGGATTCTGTCATGTTTTGTGACGTTTCCTCACAGGGTAAGAACACGGCAAATAACCTAACATCTGTTGTTGTGACTAAACAGGCACTTCCAGGCTTTCTGCACCCAGAAACCTGTAAACCAGGGAGTCTGCTCCATCCACGACAGACCACTGTCCATTTGCCTGGCCGCAGGATTCTGCATGCAATACCACTGCTTCAATTGGTGAGTCCCCCACTTTTCAGCCAGCGCAAACGGTTTCCTGAATCTGTGGGAATGACCGTTGAGTGTCCAGCATCTCACTGAGTATTCTTGAAACCAGGGAACCCCCTGACCACGGTCTTTATTGGCTATAGTCAGCCCCTATCACAGGCTTAAATTTCTAGCACCCATGTCTGCAGTTTGAGATAGTCCTTGAGTTGGACCACTGCCATTGGGTATGTCCTGAGACTATGTGAAGGTGGCATGCTTTTCTGGCTTGATGGAGCAGTAGATGCTGTTCTGAATTCCCAGGGAATCCTTGCTTCACACAGCACAGGCCCCTGCCTTTCAGCTGATGAGCTGTCTCGCAGCCTGTGCCTGGTGAAGATCCATCCTTGGTCTTAGGGACACCTGGGGCCTTGGCTCCAGATCACTTTTTTTTTTTTTTTGTCTGCTGAAGACAGAGGAAATAAGGCTTCCAACCCCATCAGTCCTACCTCTCCCTTAGGCTATCTTCTTGAGGCTTTAAAACCTCTCAACTTAATGCCTTACTTAAAGATTCCTAAGCTTATCCATCTCTGTACTAAGAGATGGCCCAAATATGCTTTAGAAAATAACAAAAAATGGCCACCAAGTGGCTCCTTAGATCCCGATATTTTATGGGAATTATCTAATTTCTGTCAGTGAACAGGCAAATGGAAAGAGTTGCCCTATGTCATAGCTTTGTTCTTTCTCAGTGCTAAACCATCTCTTCTGGATTCCTTCTCTCCTGCTCATATGCTCCTAGCTATGCCTAAACCAGAAGATTCTCTGACTCCAGAATCCCTGGCTCTAGATCCTGCTAATGAACCTCCACCTATCTGACCTTCCACTCCCACCTCTACTCCTAGGGTGTCTGTTCCTTCAGCTCCTCTTCTGAATTCCTCTTCCTCTAAAGCCGATTCTTCCTTGGCAGCGGCCGTTTCCAAAGGCCCTGCCCTGGATCCAACCTTCACTCCTCCTACCACCCATTTTCGAACTGCTAAAGTGCCTGATTCCAGACATCCAAACCCATCCACTATTCTCCCTTTGCAAGAGGTGGCTGGTGTGGATGCACTGATTAAAGTACATGTTCCATTCTCTCTCACAGAACTCTCTTAGAAACTAAGCTGGGTTCTTATACCCCAAATTCTGCTTCCTTCATTAAACAGTTTCAGCATATAACTCAATCTTATAGTCTTAACTTTCATGATACATACATGATACTTTCTAATAATTTACTTCCTGAGGAGCACAGGCAGATGTGGGAACAGGCTAGGACTCATGCAGATGAGGTTCACCAGACTAACCCCTCACATCCTCTAGGAGTTGAGGTGGTTCCTGACCAAGAGCCACACTGGAACTATAACACCCAGGGTGGCTCTCTAGCCAGAGATAGGTTTATTACCTGTCTCCTGACAGGCCTCAGTAAGGCTGCCCTAAAATCAGTAAACTATGAAAAACTAAAAATGATAATTCAAGATAAGGACAAAAATTTGTCTCACTTCTTAGAGCGGCTCACCAAGGCTCTACTTCAGTTCACCAGCTTAGACCCTGAGATCCCTGAGGGCAGGCAGCTGCTAATGACCCACTTTGTCTCACAGAGCTTCCCCAACATTAGGGCTAAACTTAAACATAACTTAAATTTAAACTTAAACAGGCAGATGTGCTAGCAATAGCATTTAAGGTGTACCATGGGAGAGATGAGAAGACCCAAAAAAGGAGCTGCCAGATGCTGGCAAACACTATCCACCGGCTCCCCAAAAGCCATTTGGTCCCAGTTTTACATGTGGGAAAGAAGGCCATAGGGCCCCGGGCTTGTATCACCGCCCCATGAAGGGCACCTATAGGGCCTTGTCCAAAATGTTGCCAAAAGGGTCATGGTCAGCTGACTGTCCTAATGTCCCAAGCAACATAGGAACGCCAGACAAAGACCACCCTCTGGCTGACTTTCTAGGCTTGGCCTACAGCGAAGACTGATGCTGCCCAGTTTCTACCCCAGCCACTCCCATCTCACACAGGGAACCTAGGGTAGTGATAAAAGTAAATGGGCGCCCCATCTCATTCCTTTTGGACACTGAAGCTACCTACTCTGTCCTGAGTTTTGGGGGCCTACTTCTCCTTCTCGTCTCCCTATTGTTGGGGTTGCGGGACAGCCTTACCTACCTTATCAGATGCCACCACTTAATTGCATTTTCAAAAGCATCCCTCTCACACACACATTCTTAGTGGTGCCAAGCTGCTCTGTACCTTTAATGGGAAGGAATCTTCTAGCTAAGGTAGGAGCATAAATTTCCTTCGCTCCCCACATTCGCCTCACCCAGACATGCCAGCAGCGCCCCTCCTTCTCCTAGCCACTCACTCTAACAGTTCTTTTCCCTTGCCAGCCTCTCAGGTAGACCCAAAAGTCTGGGATAACCAGAACACCTCTATTGCTAGGCACCATCAGCCTGTTATTATCCATCTACAAAACCCAGAAATATCACCCAGCTCAGTACCCTCTCTCACTCCAGAGCCTAAGAGGACTTAAGCCTATCATTTCTGACCTTCTCAGGAAAAAACTGCTCCGCCCAACCTCTTCACCTTTTAACACTCCCATACTTGCAGTTAAAAAGTCTAATGGAACCTACCACCTGGTTCAAGACCTCCGGCTCATTAACTCTGCAGTGGTCACCCTCCATCCTGTAGTGCCTAACCCTTATACTCTCCTGTCCACTATCCCTTCGGGAACCTCCCACTTCTCAGTTCTAGATCTCAAAGACGCCTTCTTTTCTATTCCTCTCAGTCCTCAGTCTCAAAATATCTTTGCTTTCACCTGGACTGACCCTGACACTCACCTGTCCACATAGCTGACCTGGACTGTTCTGCCACAGGGATTCGGGGACAGTCCACACCTATTTGGTCAGGCTCTGGCCTCTGACCTGCTTTCTCTGTCTCTCCCTGGCTCTAAACTAATACAGTATATAGATGATATTTTACTCTATAGCCCATCCTTACAGGTTAGCCAAACTAACACCTCTACTCTCCTAAATTTCTTATCCAGCCAAGGTATCTCCTTCTAAAGTTCAGCTGTCTACTCCCCAGATCACCTATTTGGGTCTAACTATTACTCCAAACCACAAGGCTATTACTGTAGACAGAAAGCATCTAATCCAGTCTCTTGCAGTCCCTTCTACTAAACAGGAATAGCTGGTTTTCCTACGGTCTTGGGTTCCATCTTTTTCTCTCCTTGCTTGCCCCTTATACAAGGCAGCTAAGGCCTTGCCACATGTCCCCGCCCCCCATCCTGTCACTAAACCTTTCCAAAAGCTCCAACAGGCTCTTTTCCAGGCCCCAGCGCTTCATCTTCCAGTCTTAACCTGTCCCTTCTCCCTCTACGTAGCAGAGAAGGAGAGTTTTGCCCTGGGAACTCTAGAGCATCAGCTGGGACCCTCCTTTGTACCTGTAGCCTATCTGTCAAAGAAGTTAGACATTACCAGTCAGAGCTGGGCACCTTGCATCTGTGCCTTATCAGCTGCAGAGCTCCTTATTCAGAATTAAAGAAGCTAAGCTTTGGGTCACCTATTACTGTCTTCTCTCACCATAATCTGTCCCATCTCTCAGCTTATAAAGGCTTAAAAACTTTACCTCCTTCTCAGGTTCTTTCTCTCCAGGTGCCATTACTAGAAGATGCCACATTTAATTTCTGGACCTGTCCACCTCTTAATATTTCAAACCTCCTCCCTCAGCCTAATGCTGACTATTCTCCTTCTCATTCCTGCACTGAAACCTTGGAGGAACTGTAGGAGGGCACATTGCCTCAGGCTACTTATACCTGGTAAACAGATGGCAGCTCTTTTTTATATGAAGGAGCCTGTAAAGCGAGTTATGCCATAGTGTCAGAAACTGAGATAATAGAGGAATAGGCATTACCCACACCCACCATTAACCAACAGGCTGAGCTGATAGCTCTCACTCATGCCTTCCAATTGGCACTGGGACCATCTCTAAATGTTTACAGACTCCAAATATGCTTTTCATATCCTCCTGTCACATGCTGCTATTTGGAGGGAGCGTGTCCTCACAGCAAAAGAGGGATCCATATTTAACTCAGGCCAAATAATGGCTATGCTGGAGGCTTCCCACCTCCCCAGGGCTATAGGAACTGTCCACTGCTGGTCTCATCAGACCGATAGCTCTATCATCTCTAAGAGAAACAACCGGGCTGACCAGGCAGCCAGAACAGTGGCCCTCCAGGGCCAAGTCTCACCCCACCTACCACAGGGAATCCATACAGTACAGCCTACACCCTCACAGGGAACTTCTGACACTAGACAAATTCTTTCCTATCTATACCAGCTCTTTCATTCTAATAATCTTGCTCTGTCTCAATTTGTAAAAGCCCACCTGCGGCCCACCTGTGAGGACTTACTGCTCTTAAGAGCTATTACTGCCTCTTGTGAGATCTGCCAAAAAACAGATCCCAATACCAAGTACAGGAGTCAGCCTTTTCCCACCCACCAGGCTAGAGGTTCCCTTCCAGGGACTGACTGGCAGCTCAATTTTACCCATCTGCCCACCGTCAGGAAAGTTAAATATCTCCTGGTGATGGTGGACTCATTTGCAAATTGGGTGGAGGCATATCCGGTTTCTAATAAGCAGGCTCAGACAGTTACAGATCCCCTTCTCCAAGAATTTATCCTTCAGTTTGGGGTTCCTGATTCTCTTCAGTCTGACAATGGCCTGGAATTCACCTCTCAGATTTCTCAGACACTAGCTAAAGCTCTTAACATTCCTTGGCATTTTCATATCCCATCCCATCCCATCCATAATCCTCAGGAAAGGTGAAATGTACCAACTGGTCTTTAAAAACTATTCTTACTAAGATGTCACAAGAACTTCACCTTGACTGGGTAAGATTATTGCCTCTGGCTCTTCTCAGGCTCAGGGCTCTTCCTAAAAAGCCTCTTTCAATTTCTCCATTTGAACTAATATATGGAAGGCCAGTTCTAACACCAGATCTTCTATCCAACCCTCGAACTGTTCCAGATAACCTCTTAAACTCCCCTGCTATGTCACATAAGGTCTGTCCTATGGAGCTTTGCAGACCATTCCTTAACTCAGCTGTGTGACAATCCTTGCCCACCTCCAAACCACATCAGGGATCAGGTTCTTCTCTTTCCTCCAGCCAGTGCCCTTTACCCCTTTCCCCTAAATGACAGGGACCCTTCAAGGTAATTCTTGTGACTCCTACAGCTGCAAAATTTGAGGGCTTTCCCCACTGGGTCCACCTGTCTCATCTAAAATCTTTAATCTCACCTCCATCCCCAAAAAATCTCTCTTCATATACAGTAAAACAAACAGGGTCTTGTTCTCTAAAGCTCCAGATGACATCAGGACCCACTGCCTTCTCACCAATTCCAGAGGAATAAGGTATCACCCCTTCCTTTCCTAACCAGGGCCACACAGAGCCGGAGGCAGAAGGACCATCAAAAATATCCAGGCAGTAAGGAAAAAATGTAATGTAACATTCTACCATTGTTAAATACTCAGCAACTGATCACCTGTGTTTCCTGAACACTAAACTAATGAAGGAAACAGGTACTTTAAATGAACTACCTTTAATAAAGCTTGTCTCAGGTAAAAAATTAAGCAGAGTACTAAAACACCATAATAATCACTAATTCTCTCGCAGCCACTTCTTAACATGTCTCCATCTGGACAGGCTGGATCTACCTCAAATAAATGTCAACTCCAAAAAATAAAATAATAATGATTCTTTTCTCTCTAAGCTCTTTTTTTATGTCACCAGTATCTTGTCAGACAAAAGGTTCCCAGCCACACCACAAAGGATGGACAGCTACAGAACAAGGGACGACAGAACTTCATCCCAGGACCCCCACCATCATCCCAGGACTTCAGAAGCTACCTTCCCCGTCCCCCAAGAGCCAACCAATGTCCACGACTCAGCTGGAAGCAGCCTTTGAGAGAAATGATGCCCCATACCCACTCATCTGCCATTTAAAAAAAAAGAGTCCGGGATGATATGGATTCACAACACTCCCCCAAGGTTGATCATGGTCACTTCCACCTAGTCATTTCTGGGTCAAAATGTCTCACATGACCAGGACCCCATGGCTTTGCCTGGTTGTGTAAAGCACTCAGCACAACCATGTGATTTATGTGCATGTGTGGAATAGCCACATGGGCCTGTGTGCACAGGTGAGGCCCAGCCTTTATGAGCCGGCACCATGATTGCTGGCCCCACTTTACTCACGTGTCTTTCCACAGGCCTGTGCACATCTGTCTCTCTCTCCCTTATCTTAATAAAGCTCTTGTTAGTGGATTCTGTCATGTTTTGTGATGTTTCCTTGCAGGGTAAGAGTGCCACAAATAAGCCGGGCGGTGGTGGCGCACGCCTTTAATCCCAGCACTCGGGAGGCAGAGCCAGGCGGATCTCCGTGAGTTCGAGGCCAGCCTGGGCTACCAAGTGAGTCCCAGGAAAGGCGCAAAGCTACACAGAGAAACCCTGTCTCGAAAAAACCAAAAAAAAAAAAAAAAAAAAAAAAAAAAAAGAGTGCCACAAATAACCCACAGAAGCCACCCTCATGGTCACATGTACTTTGTAAAGGAGTCCCTATGTAATCACACCTTAAGCTTTATGTACCTGAAATTGGACTGTTGCCTGGAAACCTTTTCCCAAATTGTACTATGTTTTAAATATGCTGACAATGATCCAGTTGGTAATAGTCTCCCCAATGTCTATTCCAGGTTGACAAAGTCAATCACTCTGGGTTTTTCTTCTCATCCTGCAGGGACCCCACAATTGGTGCTCAATGTGGGGCACATGACCCTTGGAAAATGTAAGAAGAGCTTACCATGAATAGAAATAAGGGGTCCTTTCACTGGTAATGGGTCTCAACCTTTAAGTGAGCGTGGAACTAAATATGGGCTCTTCTCAGTTTTCTGAGACAAAGCATTTTGTACAATTATTGAAATATTTGTTAGGGTCCAGAGGAACAAAATATTGAGAGCTACAGGTCACAAACTTTAGAATGCATAGGAACTAAAGCAATGAGAGCCCATGAAAAGGGGGGGGGATAATAAAGCTGGGTGGCGGTGGTACTCACCTTTAATCCCAGCACTAGGGAGGCAGAGCCAGATGGATCTCCGTGAGTATGAGATCAGCCTGGTCTACAGAGTAAGATCCAGGACAGGCACCAAAACCCTGAGAAACCCTGTCTTGAAAAACCAAAAGAAAGAAAAGATAGAAAGGGGGGGGCGGGTGGTTAATATGGTGGCATGGACTGCATGGCCACTGCTGCTGCTGCTTGACTGAGTTCCAGCATTTTGATTGTGGATCACAATCCTGCAGCACCTTTTGATTTCATTTTTAATAATTCTCACTGTGTGTTATGGGAGTTCCCTTATGCCTGTTCCTTTGGGAAATTTTGTGTGGGATTCAGTGGAGGAAGAAGATGTATACAATGGGAGCTGCTTTAAACAAATAATCCTTTGGATAAATCCCAGCCACTGTGCAACCATATACCATGAAACTCTAACTACTCCCACACAAGTTAACACCAAGCTGCTAGAAAATTTAGAAAAGATTTGTTTCATAAATAGGGTATATTTATGAATTTATGACAATCGAGATTTGTAAAGTCCTAAGGTCTACTCAGGTTCACAGTAATATTTCTCTAGCTTCCTCTTTGGTCACTTTAAGCATTAGCTATTTGGGTAAACTAAGCAATGTTCTACAATGGAGTGTCTGGTCCCTTAAGAAAGTTCTTTTCCCATGATCAGTCATTTAATCAATAGCCCCCATTTCCACAAGGGCTTTGACAAGCTTCCTGCTTGCTAAGAAGGCAATCATTCTCCTTATCTCTGGAAAGAAGAGCTTGTGGCCCTTCCATTAACATATGACTGTGGTGCCTACTAACTTGTCAATACTAGCTCCCTCAATCCCTGCTCACAAGCCCCACCCCTGTGCACAAGGCCCCTTTCTCACACTCCCATTTATTCCTTTGTGCAGTGGTAGAGTATAAAATGTGTACTCTTCTATTATAAAGCAGCAGCCATCCTGATTCACCTCTTTTGGACCAGAACTCTGCTGAAACTGGACTCTGGCAATAAAGTTTCTGTCAAATAGTTTTTTCTTAATGAAGAGAGAGAATTTTCTGCTGAGAGAATGGACTCCAGAGCCTTTAGGCTTCCAGGCCAGTCATGCATGTTTGGGACTTGCCCTTACATAGGATCTGACTGGAACTCAGAGCTCTCAGGGTGTGAACTGCCTGTCACCCCTTTCTGCCCAGGGCCACCAGAGCCGGCAGGGCCCCACTGCTGCAGCATGAGCTAGTGAGGAAACTGCCTGACTCCATTTGAATGAGAGTTGAATTGCTTTCTGGTTCTTGGAACCTGGCCTTCCCCAACCCATGACCTTGATTTGTTTTTAAGAATACTGTATGAAAAACTCCCACCCCCTGATGAACCTCTCCACAGATGCAGCAATCCAAATCAGACCAAATCAAACCAAATTAAGGAAAAGCCTTTAGAAAGGTTTAATGGGCGAAATGCTCCAGGATGATTTTCTGGCCCCTAGAGAGGAGATGGGGGAAGAGAGACCAAAAAGCCACATGTCTGTTTTCTGGGGGGCAGTTTAAATACCCTGTGGGAGGGGTCTTGAGTATCTCTGGGGGAGGAGCCGTGTTTGGAGGGCTTTCTGAGATGAGGCAAGGTTTGGGGGAGAGAGAGATGAAGGAGGAGTGTTGAAGTGAGGTTTCCACCAGAACATTCCAGATTGCTTGGGTATATGGATGGTGGGAGCTGAGGTGGAGCTTCCATCAGAACACCCTGACTTTCCCAGACCCTCCCTGACCCCTGGATAATCACATGGTGGGTGACCACATGATTTTTTAAGTCTTTTTTTCTATTTCCTTATTGCCCCATTGTCTCCCTTCTGTAAAACTACTCAAAAGTGGCCTGAGAGTTGGATTCATGGCTGCTCTCTTTAACTCAACTTAGCAGGCAGTCACTGGCCAGCTCTTGGGTGCACCCCAATAAAAATCAAGCTTGCTTCAAATTTGGCTTTAAATTGAGGTAGTGGTCTTATTCTCAATCAGTAGAATTAATAGTAGCTCAAATGGTCCAGAACTTAGAATTTTTTTTGTGTGTTCACTGAACATATGTTTAAATGTTTTGTTGTTGTTTTGCCCTCATAGCGAGAATAACTCAATATTAAAGGTCCCTTAATGGGAAATGATTTTTATTTTCCCCTAATAGGAATAACTCACAAGAAATGGAAAAAAGACCTAATGTACTCCTTCACCTTATTTCCTTACTTTCAAAACAATAATAAATAAAAAAAAAATCCAACCTTATTGAAGCATGACAATAAGACCACTGGCACCTCCATCTCCCGAAAACACTAGCAGGAGGAAAGCCATGGGGCAGCTCTGACTGTCATTGGCAAAGGGCACAACTATGACATTTCTTAGTCCTAATGAATTCTCTGTTTATTATTATATCTTCTTTTCAAGCTTTAGAAGCCACAGCAAATCTCCAAAATATTTTAGATTAGAATGGATTTTTGTACAAAGGTAAATTCCTAATGTTACAAAGTGATACTCAAGCTAACAAAAATTAGATGATTTTGGTGTTAAAGACACTTGTTACCAAGTCTGTTTTTTTGCTTTTTTGTTTTTTTTTTTTAACCCAAGTTCCATCCCTGGCACCCACATGGTTGAAGGAGAGAATGGATTCAGGTAAGTTGTCCTCTCACCTCCACACATGCATGCCGTCACCCCTACATTAACAAATACATGCAATCTTAAAAAGTTTATAAGGGTACACATGGGAATCCTGGCTTATGATCCATTTACTGCCTTGTGACTTTCTGAGTGTCTTCACCTCCATGTGCCTGTTATTCAGAGAGATGTAAATGCACCACACTTGTTACCATGGATACAATAACCAGATGGAGCATCAACACCCAGAATTCTTCTGGCCAAGATGGTCTTTCTTGTCTGTGCTTCAAATTCCCATGTGAGAAGTGGAAGGTCTTTGTAAAATCTTGCCTTCTAAGAGGTTCTTTGCTTTTTTGTAATCTCAGGGTGCTTCCACAGTGAACAGGGAAGCCTCTTTTTTGTCATTCTCCTTGTCCTTTTCCAGTGACTCCCGGGCACAGATCTGGCCCTGGTGTGCTCACTTGCCCTCTATATGAGGCCACTGAAACTGCAGTTGAGCCATGAACAGAGGGGCCTTGGTACTATATATCTCCTCATAAACAATGCCTCACACTGAATTTGTTACCCTAGCCCATGTATGACTCTCAGGACATTTAGACTCCAAAGCAGATTAGATCCTGGGCCTCGTTCCATCCTTCCATGCTGAACTGATGGCATTCTACCTCAACAAAGGTTCTGGACTCCAACCTGACCCCAGGAACATTATGATCTTCTCATGCACCTATGGCTATTGGCTGTATGTACCCAGACACATAGTTAAGACTCTCTGTGCTCTGGCTTTCTCAATCACTAGTCAGGCCCAGTGCCCCAGGTACTAAGGCCAAGGGGCAGGATTCAAGAGTACAGTGTAAGTTCTAGACCAGTCTAGGCAACTGAGACAGACTCTGTCACAAAACACACACAATTTTTCTTTTAACAATAGTTTTTGTCTGCACTTTTTGTTTACTTTTAGGACAGGGTCTCAGTGTGGACCTGTGGATGAACAACCTGGATACATCAATGTTTTCATATCAGATGGCTCTCTTTGGACAGAATGTTGGCTCAGCATATACAAGCTCTGCATAAACAGGGCATGGTAGTAAAACTTGTCATCCCAGGAATTGGAGGTGGAAGAGGAAAGGTCATGAGTTCATGGTCAGCCTGAATTTCATGAGCCTGTTTTAAACACACACACACACACACACACACACACACACACACACACACAAAATCATGGCTCAATGGTCCTCGTGGCATGGCTCAGCAGGTAAAGGTGCTTAAAGCCAAGACAGATGATTTGGTCCTCAGGACCCAAATGGTAAAAATGGAGGAAGGGTCCTACAGGCTGTCATCTGATTTCAAGCTATACTATGCATGTGTACTCACAAACACAAGAATAATAAATTAAATCTTTAAAAAAAGTACAAAGGGATGAGAGATGGTTTAGCAGTTTAGTACCTGGCATGGACTGCACCATGACCACTGCTGATTGACAAAGTTCTAGCTTTTTGACATTGTAGATCTTAATTCTCCAGCATCTTTTTATTTAGTGTTAATAATTCTCACTACATGTTTTGAAGCTTCCTTATGCTTTTTCCTGTGGGAAATAATTTGTGGATTCAGTGGAGGATGAGGATGTATACAATGGCAGTCTCTTTAAACAAAATTCTTGGAAAAAATCTCCAGCACCGTGGAATTACATAGTGTGATAATTATGCCTAATCCCACACAAGAATCCCCATTGTGTCCCCTGATTACACCAAGAATAAAGAACTTAAAGATGTACTAACTGGATACACCTGGTGCCAAGGGTAAAGGAAACAATGGGCTCACATTCAAAAAGGCATTTTGATGCTTGCTGAATTTATCGATTTTTGTCTCAGGAACATTGCTGTGATGAGGTTGATGGCTGCTTTCATCAAAGAATCTTTAAGTATGTTTTCAATTTTGCTTGAGTTTAAACTAATGTTCAGTTATAGAGTATAAAGGATATAGTCCTTTTCAATAAAGCAACAGCTATCCTCATTCACTCTCAGATCATAGCAGTCTCCTTCCTTTGCTGATAACTCAATCGCTTTGGGATTTGAACACCTATAAAGCTTAACTCCAGCAAGTACCTCTTGTAGAAAACAGTTCAGTTTCCAGCACCCACATGGCCACTCACATCTGAAACTACTACGTTGATTACATCCTTATGGTACTGTCCAGAATTAATTCTTTCATGATTATGATGATGATTCTTCATTGCAAAGTCTTTGCCACACTGCCTACATTCATAGGGTTTCTGTCCAGCATGAATTCTTTCATGACTATGAAGACTACCCTTCTGTGTAAAGGCTTTGCCACATTGATAACATTCATAGGGTTTCTCCCCACTATGAACTCTTTCATGAATATGAAGACTACTCTTTTGTGTAAAGGTTTTACCACATTGAATACATTCATAAGGTTTTTCTCCAGTATGAATTCTTTCATGACTGAGAAGATACTTCTTCTGTGCAAAGGCTTTACCACATTCATTACATTCATAAGGTTTCTCACCATTGTGACTTATTTCATGACTTTCAAGATGACTCTTCCGTGTAAAGGCTTTACCACATTGTTTACATTCATAGGGTTTCTCTCCAGCATGAATTCTTTCATGACTGAGAAGATTCTTCCTCAGTGCAAAGGCTTTACCACATTGATTACATTCATAGGGTTTCTCTCCACTATGACTTCTTTTATGACTGTGAAGAGTACTTTTCCCTGTAAAAGCTTTACCACATTCATTACATTCATAGGGTTTCTCTCCATTATGACTTCTTTCATGATTAAGAAGATTCCTTTTCTGTGCAAAGGCTTTACCACATTCATTGCATTCATAGGGTTTCTCTCCATTGTGACTTCTTTCATGAGTGAGAAGATGACTCTTCTGTGCAAAGGCTTTACCACATTCATTACATTCATAGGGTTTCTCTCCGGTATGAATTCTTTCATGACTGAGAAGATGACACTTCCTTGCAAAGGCTTTACCACATTCATTACATTCATAGGGTTTCTCTCCAGTATGAATTCTTTCATGACCAAGAAGATGACTCTTCTCTGCAAAAGCTTTACCACATTCATTACATTCATAGGGTCTCTCTCCTGTATGAATTCTTTCATGAATGAAAAGCTTATATTTCTCTGCAAAGGCTCTACCACATTCATTACATTTATAGGGTTTCTCTCCAGTATGAATTCTTTCATGACTGAGAAGATTATTCTTCCGTGCAAAGGCTTTATCACATTGATTACATTCATAGGGTTTCTCTCCAGTATGACTTCTTTCATGACTATGAAGACTACTTTTCTGTGCAAAGGCTTTACCACACTGATTACATCCATAAGGTTTCTCTCCAGTGTGACATCTTAGATGTGTGAGAAGATGACTGTTACGTGTAAAGGCTTTGCCACACTGATTACAATCATAGGATTTCTCTCCACTGTGACTTCTTTCATGACTATGAAGACTTCTCTTCTGTGCAAAGGCTTTACCACATTCATTACATTCATAGGGTTTCTCTAAAGTATGACTTCTTAGATGAATGAGAAGATAACTGTTATATGCAAAGGCTTTGCCACATTGCTTACATTCATAGGGTTTCTCTACAGTATTATTTCTATTATGCATCTGAAGATAAGTGGGACATGCAGAGGCTTTATCACATTGATGATATTCATACCTTTTCTGTCCAGTTTGTATTCTATGTACTTGATGAAGATTGTGACATGCAAAGACTTGATAACTCTCATTAGACTCATAGGGTTTTCCTTCTAAATGAGTTCTTTGGTGTACTTTTAATGAGGAATCATATGTAAAGGCTTTATGATGTTGATTACATTCATAAAGAGCCTCTTCATTATTGCTTGTTTGATGTGTTTGATAATGCTTGTAATGGCTAAAGCCTTTAGTAGATGACTCACATTTATTATATTCTCTTCCCACATGAGCTTTTTCACATCTTTGAAGAGAACTTGAAGAGCTGAGAGTTTGACCACACTGATTGCATTCATAACATTTTCTTATACTGTGAGCCACACTACATGTGCACAGTGAACCAATTGAAAGAGATGAATTTCCATATTCCTGGTACTCATAAGGTTTTTCTCCAATGTGAGTTTGTTGATGAATTCCCCCTGAAGTTGGAAAACCAATTAATTGTAAACTTGTATCACAGTCATCATGTCTTTTCAATGTGGGGACTACCACATATCTTCCATTTGTTCTGAGAGAGACAGAACTACAATGCTTCTTTCCATATCCCTTATGTTCCCATGGATTGTGTCCAGAGTGACAGATGACACACCTGGTAAAGGAAGATAACAAATAAAGGGTTTTCACATTGCATTCCCATAATCGAATGTTTTGTGTGTCATACAGATGTGGAATATGGCTTCATGTTTCTACACCAAGACAACCTCCTGGTCTCTCATAAAATGCTCCTCTTACTAAACTATGCTAAATAAATCACTCATTTCACATATATGGAGAACACGAGCTTTAATATGGAAGCTTTGCTTATAAAAAGTCTTGGACATTCTCTAATCCCTTCACCAATGTGTATACCTTATATGATAAATGGAAAGCCTGACATAAGTGGATGGACAGTCCTACAACATGCCTCACATGGCTATGATTGAAACTATGACATTTATCATGGCATTGTTTCCTTGTCTGGTCCTTAATTGAATGCTTTGCAAACAGTGATCAGCCACCTCACATTGGAGAACATGGTGTTCTGAAAATTTAATAATCATCACAAAGCTATGCTTTTTACACAGTTGCATTTCATTAAAAGTTCAGAGTACATTAACATTTCTTTAGACATACATATATATCAGCTTACATATGAAAATTACCTTCCATTTCTTCTAGAGCGCTGACAATGTTCTTCACTATTACAGTTTTCCCATTTGTAACCTAAAATACAGTAGCAGAAAATATATGTGGTATATTACTGGAAATTAGGCATACTTAAAATTACTATCTTTCATGAAGCTTAGTACCATGCCTAATTTATTCACCAGATTCTTCCCCTTTCATACTCAAAGTCAGAGAAGAGCACCAATTTCCAAGAAAAGCTTGTCCCCTTAAGTTAAAAATTGACAGAAAGCTCACATTCTTACCTATACAAGTGAGGTTCCAGTAGGTTTCCAGCATCACATCTTTGTAGAGACTCTTCTGGGAAGGATCCAGCAAAGCCCACTCTTCATGAGTGAAGTTCACATGCACATCCTCATAGGTCACTGCATCCTAAAATGTCCCATATATGTTCACAATTGAAATCATGAAACTGACTGAATTCTAAATATACACTTCATTGAGAATATATTTATACAATTCTGTGTGCTCAAAACATTCTATGACATTGGGTCAGTAAATATCAAATGCAGTCACCAACTCATTTTAAAAGGAAACAGAAAAAGAGGATGACACCTTCTATTCCTGTGCAGACAATACATAGTGAGACCCTGTCTCTAACAAAAGAATGGAAAGTATTCAGGGCTCACTCAAAATTCCTTCATAGAGTTAAACATTCACTCCAGTTCTACACTTGTCTATCATAAACTGAAGTGACCCCTATTGAATTGTAAGGCTAATAATTCCCAAGAAGGAAAGCATTTTTAAGAAGTTACTGACTGATAGATGAATGAGTTCTCAAGAACATTAGTAAAGTAAATGCTGATCCTAAAACAGTAAAACAAACACCAATAACAAAAGGGATGGAGTATGCGAAGTTGGGTCAACAGATAAGATCATCTGTTGTGTCTGGTGGTAGTGCATGCTTTTAATCACAGCACTTAGGAGGCAGAGGCAGGTAGGTGGATCTCTGTGAGTTCAAGGGCAGCCTGGTCTACAAAGTGAGTTCCAGGACAGCTAGGACTGTTACACAGAGAAACCCTGTCTCTAAAAGTCAAATAAAAAAAAATCACTTGTTGCTTTTGAAGAGGTTCTAGATCAGTTCCCAACGTTGACTGGAGGTTAGCAACTATTACCAATTCCAGGTCAAGAGAATCCAATGCTCTCTTCTGGCTTCAGTAAGGGCCAGGAAGACAAGTGGTACACACACACACACACACACACACACACACACACACACACACACACACACAGAGTCAAAATTTTCAGACATTTAAAAACAATATAAACAAAAAATGTAAAAACACAAAGGTTGTGACAATATTACACACCTGCAATTAAGTGATTCAGGAGATCACTATTAATATAATGAATGTATGCATTCTTGTTTTTACCATACCTTACATTATTTGGAGTCTTTACTGCTGCTGATGGCATGCCTACATGAGAAGGAAGGGGGCTGTTCACTTTCAACAAAACAAAGAAATGTGGTGAGACTATAGTCCTCCAGAAAACTTCTTCCTCCTAAGGGTTTTGTAAGTCACCAGTGAAGGCCCACACCAAAGACAAATGCTCAAACTCAGCACACTACCTGGAAGATTTTTCATTCAACCCTCAACATTTTGACACAGGTCATGACAGGCTCAATTCAAACCACGATGTAAAATGCATTTAGTCTGATTTCAAAGATTCCCATTTTATGTAACGGTCCCAATACTGTTTGAATGTTCACAGTTTCTTCTAACATGCAAGGAAGTCTCTTGACTATGACCTCATGCAATATCAAATCATGAGTCATATCAACCCAAACACAATGGCACAGAATATACACTTTCCTTTCAAGGTATTAAGGAAAGATTGGACCAAGGCAAGTCTGAAACCATGCAGGGCAAACACCAAACATCTAATGATAATGTTTTTGTCCATGATCATCATGGGAAGAAGCATGGCAGCCAGCAAGAAGATGTCGGGCTGGAGAAGAAGCTGAGAGTTCTATATCTTGATCAACAGGCAGCAGAAGGAGACTGAGGCACACTTGGTCTAGCTTGAGCATTTGAGACCCCAAAGCCCACAGCCACAGGACTCACTTCCTCCAAAAGGTCACATATATCCCAACAAGACCATAACTCCTAATAGTGCCCCTTCCCATAGGCCAAGTCTTCAAACACATGAGTCTATGATGCTATTCCTATTCAAACCTCACCATGGCTACCTTTGACCACTTACTGCCTAGTACTTCAGAGGGGATCTGACACCTCCAATCCCAAAGGAAAATATTAAAAAGTCACCTGTTCTGTCACTTCTGGAGGTAAGCCTTTTTGAGGTGCCTTCTGTTTTGACACATAGCAGAGGTCAGACATGGATTCTGATCCAGTGTCTGAAATCTATATCATACACAACTGGATATCTCTGTTCAGGTGTATGAATACATGATGGCCACCTTGGTTGATTTTATTGTATGTATGTCTCTCTGTGTATGTGTCTCTACATGTCTTTCTATGTGTTTCTATCAGTATTGTTTCCCTGTATTGACCAGTGGCTTTGTCTGGTGTGAAACACTCCTCTACCCATGTGATCCCCCATGTTGTGGACCCAAATGCTTTTGACTCAACCAGGTTTCCCAGAGGCGAAAAAATATCCTCCACCTGTTCCACTTGCTTGAATTGTGCTTGATTCCTGCTCACATTCAGTGTTGGTCCCTAAGGGGCATTTACCCACCAACCCCACAGTTCCCCAGAGTTTTCTTGAGTGTGAGCAGCAGGAAATATTAGATAGAAGGATTTAGATTGTAGAGATAAAAAGATAGAAAATAAAGGATTGCCTCGAGAGGGCCTATTCCAATGAGCTCTGACTATCTCTGCCCTAGGGTATTTATAGAAACGCCAAGGGATGAAGCAAAAGACTTCCCCCCAGCACAGCCAAGTACAGACCATCTCAGACACTGCACTCAGGTCCGTGGTCCTAATCATCCTCTTTATGCAGACCTGTTGGGTAAAGCCACAAAGAACCTGAAAATGGGCTCCCACAGGTCCCCCTTTCTTAATATATAAAAATTAACTCATTATTAATAGCTTACAGCAATCTCCATAGCTGTTAAACTTCCCAGTATGGGAGTAGAGGATAATAAAGATGGCATTTTTCTTTTGGATTAGGTCCAAGGTTACTACAGCAGTCTTTAGCTGCATCAAGCCCTCTTTAAACCAAAAACTCTTAAAGCAACTACAAACTTACAGAATCCCTTAGCTTCATCATTACCATTAACAGGTTAACATAAATATTGATATACATAGTCACAATTCTCTCAGTCTTACAACTCAAAGCAAACTCTTAACAGAACCATTTGAATTAACATAAGTGGTGCTATATATAGTTAACAATTTTCTCAGTCTTAGAATTTTAAGTCTTAAAAGAACCATTTGAATTTTCTTGCTAACAAGACATAGGAAAAACTTCTGTTGTTTTCACATCAAACTTAAATCTTACCTTAACTTCACAAAACCAGGGTGCATTACTATCAGTAGGTTAACATAATTTCTGGAAACACACATCCAACCTTAATTCACTCATAATTCCTCCTTTTCTTTATAAACTTTTTAAAACAAAACCTCAAACCTAGTTAGAAAAACCCAAATTTAAATTCCTACAAACCCATATTGAAAAGCAATATTCTCAATCTAACCATTAATACTTGTAAAACTTTTAACAAAACATCCAAAAGCAGTTTCTTAATAAAACTCTTTACACTTTAAAGGAATCTCTTGGTGTTCTTAACTAACAAAATATAACATTAATCCACTCAAATAACAAGAAAATATTTTTAAATTAAATAGACTAAGGAATATTAACTCTCCCTTTTCTTTATAATTTTTTAAGCAAAATCTCAAGCCTAGTTAGAAAACCCAAACTTTTCTGTTTAAACAGTCCCATTTGTAACACCAAAACCAGTTACATAAGTAATTCCATTTTTACACAAACAGTTCCATAAAAGTTCTGTTTTAACACAAAACAAGTCATGAATCACCAGCATATATGCATATACAAAACTGCATCTTGGGTCTAGGTAGAAACAATAAATTTCTTCATTTAAACAATTTCATTTTTAACACAGACAATTCCAGAAAACAGTTTCTAGGTCATTACTATAGGTAAATTCAAAATTGTCCCATTGCAATGAAATCACTATTGTTCCTTTCTTAAGTCCCAAAATTCAAATAATTCTGGTACTAGCCTTCCAAATATGAATAAATCCATAACCAAAACCTTTTTGTAGTTTTATCTCCTTAAGTTCAAAAAGTTCAAAGAAATTAAATTCTGGTATCAGATTTTCACTTCCAAAGAAATCTCATTATAGATGGCTGTGAGCCACCATGTGGTTGCTGGGAATTGAACTCAGGACCTCTGGAAGAGCAGTCAGTGCTCTCAACCGCTGAGCCATCTCTCCAGCCCCCTTTTGAGCTTTTTTTTTTTTTTTTTTTTTTTTTTTTAGTTTTTCGAGACAGGGTTTCTCTGTGTAGCTTTGCGCCTTTCCTGGAGCTCGCTCACTTGGTAGCCCAGGCTGGCCTCGAACTCACAGAGATCCACCTGGCTCTATGAAAAGATGTTTTACAACCAAAACTTTTTGCAGTTAGCCATTTTAGTTCAAACAAGCATCTCTGCAATTTTCATTCTCAAGTCAGAGACCTTTTTAGTTACAGTAATATTTTAAACTGCACCATTTTTATGTTAGCTCAGGTTTTTCTGTGTTGAGTTCATTTTTCAATGGATCTCAGGATCTCAGCTGCGGATGCCTTATGTTGGCTCTGGTGTCCACCATTCTTAGCTTCTTAGCGGCTTCTGGAGCTTTTGAAAACAACTCAGACTGCCTGCTTTGCAGTCTAACTATGACAGTATCTTCTGTGTTTCAGATTTTTCACCATATACATTAAGAATAGACTCATGCTTAACATTTACACTTTTTTTTACAAACTCACATATAACATATCTTACAAAGCATTTAGACTCACATTCAACATTTACACTTTTTACAAACTCACAGATAACATATTAACATCTACTTATTTATACTCCTTAAGGAAACTATAGAACTACTTTAGCAAATATATTTCTTATTTATTTCTTATATTCTTATTTAAACTTACATTTACAACTAGCATCTTTATTTCTTATAAGCTTATTACTACATGTCTTAAGACTACCTTAGATACTTCTTGCAAGCTTTTATTCTTATAGGAACTCTATAGATCTATTTTATAAACTTATTATATAGGACTACCATTAGCATAGATCTAACTTAGCAAACACCTAAAGATTTCTTAACACTTAGAGGAGATTTAACATTTTCTAACAAGACAGAATAATTTTCTACTTCTTACTCTTAATTATTATCACTATCTCTATTAGAAAGATTTTCTTAACTAGACAGGAAGTACGCAAATTATTTCCAAAGTTCAGAGCTCACAATCAGCTTTGATAGTTCTGAGAGTTCTTTTGAAATGAGAATCTATTTCTTTAATGGCTTTCTTAACTCTGGGATTTAGTGAGTGTTGTTAAACAATTCAGATGTTTTATAACAACTCTATTAAGAGCTATCTCAGTTTACAGCAAACCCAAAAAGAAAGAAAAGAGAAGAGAAGAGAAGAAAAACCTTGTAAGGTATATTCTGTTCCAACAGACAATTTTCCAACAGGAGAAGATAGTTATCTAAATTGGAGTGGGGTTCCAGACCTGCAGCTTTCAGTAGGTCTGAAAACATTGCTGAAACTTAGTTACAGTTGTCTAAAGCTCCTCAGCAGTCTGGAAGCCTCTTTATTCTACTATCCCCAGACTGCAAGATGGAACCTTAATATCAAGAAAATTGATTTAGTCTGCTTTTTACACTCAAACCCTGATACAACTTCCCCGCTTCTTAATTTTTTAAAGCTGTATTTGCCATGAATTCTTTAACCATGCTGATGTTTCTGATAGATTTTTATTAACCAAATATTTTCACCAATACTGTTACTATTCAAAGAAGTCATGAACATAGATGTTCTTTCATGAAACACATCCTTCATTAGCTTACTCTGAGGAAAAGAATTTTCAGGATTTAGTATTTTCACTTCATTAGCTTTAACCTGCTGTGGGATGTTCTGTATGGCAAATGTGTTGCTTTGATTGGTCAATAAATAAAATACTGATTGGCCAGTGGCTAGGCAGGAAGTATAGGTGGAACTAACAGAGAGGAGAAAAGAAAGAACAGGAAGGCAGAAGGAGTCACTGCCAGCCACTGCCAGGACAAGCAGCATGTGAAGATGCCAGTAAGCCACGAGCCATGTGGCAAGGTGTAGATTTATGGAAATGGATTAATTTAAGCTATAAGAACAGTTAGCAAGAAGTCTGCCACGCCATACAGTTTGTAAGCAATATAAGTCTCTGTGTTTATTTGGTTGGGTCTGAGCGGCTGTGGGACTGGCGGGTGACAAAGATTTGTCCTGACTGTGGGCAAGGCAGGAAAACTCTAGCTATATTAACCTCTGATGTTAGGAGCTGTGATATTTAGCAAGAATTTCTTATAAGGAACTTTCAAGTGTGAGGCAACTCTTTTTTTAAGACAGATTTTCTGAAGTTTGTTTCCCATCTATAAAGCAGTCATTTCTTTTTGAATGTCTGTTTTCTTATCTCCTGATTAGATATGCAAAGGAATCATTCATTGCAGGTTGTTTGTTTAAGAGACAAGAACTTTTTTATTTTCCCATAAGTTTCTTCATATCTAAGACAATGTTCAGTCTATAAACTGCCTTCTCTTGCTTTCTTGAGGATTTTAAAGTGGCTTGTTTGCTCTTATAGGTAGCTTCATTCAACTACTGAAAAAACTTTATACAGCTATTAGGGAAAATAAGTATTTCATCAATGGAGCCCCAAACTGCAAAGCTCCTAGTTTCATATCCTTTCAATTTTTCATCGGAACTGACATTCACAAACTCTTAGATGATTTTCCTTTTCATTTTAAAAGCTGTACTTTAAAGTTTACTATGGACATCTTTTTGAGCTAAAAAGTTTTTTCAGGCACTGTCGCCATCTTTAGTGGAAAAACTGCCTTTCCCAGAATGCATTTCTCTTATATCAGTCCTTTGTTGCAAGTTACCTTATGGACTCCATTTCCCATAATTCTTTTCGGGTTATCTTTTACTGGGCTTACTTTCAAAGTTCTTGCCAGGAGGTTTGAACCAAGCATTTTATATTTTCAATTACAGGACATTAGGAGATTTCTGTTCTGAGCTGGCTTCTCTGCTCTATCGGACACCAGCCCAGAATCAGAACTGCACCTGCCTCTTTAGTGCACATTGAGGCTGGCACTTCTGATAGCAACTTTCCTTTGGGCTTTTGTTTGCCTTAGCCAGTCAGTGAAAAACAAAAGCATTTACAACAGAGCTTTCCCACAGCTCCTTCAGAGAGATTTTTCTTCCCTGAGGATCTTTCTCTCATTTACTCTCCCAAGTGTTTCCCTCAGGGTATTCTGACTCACTGTCTTTTACTAGCTTGAAGAAACAGAGCTTAGAAGAGGTTTTTAGGAACTTGTCCCTGCCTCCTGCATTGCAGGGAGGATTTTTAAAGCTTGAAAAAAAGAACTTAGGTTTTGCTGTCTTAAGAGGTTTGTTATTTTCACTTAGAGCTAATCACAGGTGATTCCCATACTAACATCTTCAGGTGATTCTAATTTTTGTCCTTCTGAGAGAGAAAGTTAAAGGCTTTAGTTTTTGAGTTTAAGAGAGCTTTTAGTTTGAGAGAGAAAGATTAAGGCTTTTCAGAGATATTTTTCCCCCAAATTTTTCAAGAAAAGCTTTTTAGTTTAAGAGAAAGATTTTTTTTTTCCAAGAGAGAAAGACGAACTTTTCCCAAAACTTCTGAACTTTAAACTTTTTGGCTTCTTACACCCCCATTTTTGCCTCAGGGAGAAAACACTTTTTCTTGCCACTTGGACTTAGCATTTCAGCTGTCCCCAGGCCAAAAGCTTCCATAGGAAACGTTTTTCTGCCCAATAAGCTCAAAGAAGAGCTTTCTTACTACCTGTAAAGTTCAAAGAAAGATTTTTCCCCCAGTTTGCATTCATACCCCCCAAAGTTAGAACACTGAAGAGTTTTCCTGTCTAGTTGCTTTTAGTTATCTTAAATTTTTTCTACATGATCTTACACTTCTAAGTTTTTCCTACACTATATTACTACACTATACCTTATACTTATTTTTCACAGATAGAAATTGATAAAGAGATAGAAGATAGAAAATTTGATAGAAGAGAATTTCACTGCAGCATCGGGCATCCTTCCAGTCCATTTTTTCCTTTTCTCTTGAGGATAAAACCCTTGCCCTTATTAATATTCATATTCAATTACAACACTGGACATGTCCCCCTTTTTTTCCCAACTGGCAGGACCTGACAACACACTTTTGCCAAAAACTCTGTAATAAAACTATTATTTTCTTTTGTCTTTGGTTCCTATTACTTTGTCTTTAGTCCCTGTTCATTTATCTTTAGTCCACCCCCTTTTTTATTCCCTATGCGAGGCGCAATTCTGCAGGGTGTTTACCCACCAACCCCACAGTTTCCCTGAGTTTTCTTGAGTGTGAGCAGCAGGAAATATTAGATAGAAGGATTTAGATTGTGGAGATAAAAAGATAGAAAATAAAGGATTGCCTTGAGAGGGCCTGGAACCTATTCCAATGAGCCCTGACTGTCTCTGTCCTAGGATATTTATAGAAATGCCAAGGGATGAAGCAAAAGACTCCCCCCCCCCAGCACAGTCAAGTGCAGACCATCTCAGACATCTGCACTCAGGCCCATGGTCCTAACCATCCTCCCTATGAGGGCCTGCTCGGTAAAGCCACGAGGAACCTGAAAATAGGCTCCCACGGGTCTCTAAAACCACTTTGGCCCTAAAACCAGAGCCAAATCTACCCCTGACCAACTACTCCCTGAGCAGGAAAATCAACCAATCATTGAACAGAAAAACAAGCTGAGCACAAAATCTAGCCAATCTGAGCTTGTCCAAGCTCAAGGGGATCAAAATTTGACCAATTCCCTCCCTGAAATCTCCCTGGAAAAACTCTGCCCCTAAGAAGCCTATATGCCCCTCTGCCTGCTCAGTTATGAGCTGTCCTTCTCCACCCTGGCAGAGGCAGCCACTCTCCTGGATTCCTCCTTCCCAAATACATCTCTTTGTTGAAGGTGTTTTGGGTGAAGATCTTTCACTGGCAAGGAGCAGGGTCTCTGCTAGGAAGTTCCCTTAGGAGGCACAGCAGAAGAAGAAACAGAAACTCTGCTGGGAAACTCCCATGGGAGTGGAACAGAAGTAACAACTTTTAGCTGGAACCAGAGAAGATTGCTAAATTTCTGCAGGGTTTTCCCCTCATCAGAGTGAATCAAAAGAGGTAGTAGCTAAGAAGAAATGGATACCTCTGCTGGGAAGCTCCCTTAGGGGGGCAGATAGAATAAGAAATGGATACCTCTGATGGAAAACTCCCTTAGAAGGGCAGAGCAGAACTCAGCAGGCTCTCTCAGAGAGGAGCAGGATTGCTACATGCTGAGAGGAGACCATAACCCACCAGACCCCAGCTTCAGGTGTAGCTTGACTTCCCTGAGAAGCCAGGATATCTTTCTCCTCAAAGCTGTTAGTATCCAGGATGCTTTCCCTTCACAGCTGCAGGTATAGCCTGACTTTCTGGAAAGTCAGAAAATCTTTCCCTCCAGAGCTGCAACCCTTGCCGGCAGGCCTCTAGTCCAGGCCTGAACCCCAAGGCCATCTAGGCAAAATGCACACAAGACAAGGGGAAATAATTTCCTTAGGTGAGCATTCCATCCACTTTTACCTGCTCTAAGCAGATCCAGGAAAATGGAAAAGATCTCCAAGACTGAGTTGTAAGAAAAAGAGAAAGTTCCACTACTTTCTCTTTCATAATTTGTGTCTCTTTTCAACCAGATATCTGTAAAACCCACCATTCTCTTTGAAAAAAGTGAAAACGCTGCCCCTGGGCTGGGCAAGGGAATTGTTGCCAGGCAACACAGCCAGGAAAGAACAGATATTCCCTTCTGTCCAACACTGACCAAGGGCACATTAAGGAATTTCACTAAGTACTTTTTAGAAAGATTAAAGACAGCAGCTAAAAAGATTTCCTTTGTCATCCAGTCAGCCATGTTATTAGAAAAATGTTATAAAAGTTTAAAAATATTTTAATGGTAAAAGAAGTTTTCAGTTGCTGAAGGTAATCAAAAGGTGTTTGCTAACAGCAAAAAAACTGATTGGGATAAGAACTTCTGCACAAACTCAAACCCATCTTCATCTTCTCTGATAACGAGACACCGACTTACAGATACACAGAAAAATTTTGGTATTTTACCCTCTATCAGAAGAATATATGAAAGTTATTCCTCCAATGAAAAGATAAATAATATCAAATGACCCTGGGGAAAGGGGGAGATGAAGTTCATATTGCCTGGCTTGAAGAGACAGGCATTCTGGTGCCCTGCCAGTCACACTGGAATATGCCTCTCCTGACTATGAAGAAACCTGGGACCTCTAATTCTCATGAGTCTGGTTCTCCCAGAGAAAGAGGTGTGCACTGTCTTGGATCTGAAAATGCATTCTTCAGCCTCCCATTGGCAGTGGTGAGTCAACCACCTTTGCTTTTAAATGGACAAACCCAATAGGGGGTTAAAGTAGGCAACTAACCTGGACCAGATTGCCCCAGGAGCCAAAGACATTAAATGTAGAGTTCCTGCCCTTCCTTCACAGGTTTCCTGAGAAAAGAGATTATAAAAGGACCACTGATGGTCCCCTGGAAGTTTACAGACCTTTGGCCACAAACTGTGGGCTAAGAAAATCCAGCTGTGTAGAAGCCTACCTATCTTAACTACCAGCTGAAGGGAGGCAAAAGAAACCTGTCTCCAAATAGCATTGCTGCCATCCTTCAGATCCCAACTCAAAAGACTAAGAGACATGTTCAAGAGTTCCTGGGTGCAGCTGGATATTGATATCACTGGATACCAATGTTTCTGGAAATGGCAAGCCCTCTATACAGTAGCACAAAGGGGACCCTGAGCCCCTAATATGGACTGAGACTGAACAAAAACCATTTAAGGCTATGATTTCTGCTCCAGCCATAGAATTTCCAGAAGTCTCAAACAAATTTCAACTGTTTGTCCACAAAACACAGGACAAAATGGGTTTCAACCCAAGCTTTGGAGCCATGGAAATGTCCTGTGATGTACCTCTCTACATGGCGGGATCCTGTAGCTAAAGGTTGTCCCACCTGTCTAATGGGAATCCAGGCTAATGTTAATTTAATGAAAGAAAAGAAACAAGTTAACTGTAGCTTGAGTTTTCCTGCTTTGCCCACAGTCATGACAAATCTTTGTCACCCTCCAGTCCCACAGCCGCTCAGACCCAACCAAGTAAACACAGAGACTTATATTGCATACAAACTGTATGGCTGTGGCAGGCTTCTTGCTAATGGTTCTTATAGCTTAAATTAATTCATTTCCATAAATCTATACCTTGCCACATGGCTGGTGGCTTACCGGCATCTTCACATGCTGCTGGTCATGGCGGCGGCTGCAGTGTCTCTCTCCTCAGCCTTCCACTTCCCAGAATCCTCCTCTCTCCTTGTCCCACCTACTTCCTGCCTGGCCACTGGCCAATCAGTGTTTTATTTATTGACCAATCACAGCAATTTGACATACAGACCATCCCACAGCACTTCCCCTTTTCTTTTTTTAAAAAGGAAGGTTTTAACTTTTACACATCTCCAAAGCCAGCTTGGTATATTTGGGAATTTGGGCGTAGCTTCTCTTACTACTTCCTGCTGGAGGGGGGCGCTGTATCTTATGGGGACGCAAAGAAAATTTTAGGATCATGGAGTAGTCCGTGAGACTGTATCATCTGAGCCAGTTGCCTTGAAACGATTCTGGATGTTGGATCATCTGGGCCATGGTGTCATCGGAGACCTTTCAGGTGGTCTTGGCTGGTCAAACTTGATGTATCTTAATCTGGAACAAATCCATAGCCTCTGGCTTTCTGTAGAAACAAAAGCAGAGCCTCTTTTCCAAAGCAACATATCCTTATAGCCAAATTTTGAAGTCAAGGTACCTTTAAAATATACATTTTGGCATAACTCAACAGCTGTTGCAATCAAATGTTTTTCTTCAGTTACGAATATCAAAGAGAACATAATCCAGATTCTCTGTGTGGTAGCCATCTTTATGTGGCTTATGTTTTATATTACCTTGAGCCTATTGCTTTAAACTGCAGCCTTCTTAGCACTGTGGCTGCTGGCTCCGCCCACTTCAGCTTCCCAACATGGCAGTGGTACATTTTCCGCCAGCTCTGGGAGCCATCAACTCTCAGAAATAGTGGGTCTATGCTTCTTATCAAAGCAGCATGTAGCCCAGAAACCTCGTTTTGTTTTGTACTAGCAAAGGCTAAATCCACCATGCAGCTTAATGTGCCACTTGCAGAGGCCTCATTCCCGCCATACTGCAGATCAAGCGCACACGCCAGGAACCCGCCAGGAACTCAAACCGGCAGCTGCTGCTCATTTGAGAGAGACAATTAGGAAGCTGTTTTTAGCTCCGTTTTAGAATCTTTTCTCAGGTTTTAGGTGGAAACTCTTGCCAACACGTTGGGCGCCATTTGTAGCTTGAGTTTTCCTGCTTTGCCCACAGTCAGGACAAATCTTTGTCACCCTCCAGTCCCACAGCCGCTCAGACCCAACCAAGTAAACACAGAGACTTATATTGCATACAAACTGTATGGCTGTGGCAGGCTTCTTGCTAATGGTTCTTATAGCTTAAATTAATCCATTTCCATAAATCTATACCTTGCCATGTGGCTGGTGGCTTACCGGCGTCTTCACATGCTGCTGGTCATGGTGGCGGCTGCAGTGTCTCTCTCCTCAGCCTTCCACTTCCCAGAATCCTCCTCTCTCCTTGTCCCACCTACTTCCTGCCTGGCCACTGGCCAATCAGTGTTTTATTTATTGACCAATCACAGCAATTTGACATACAGACCATCCCACAGCAAGTTAACTCTGGGTCAAGATCTTATATTTGTGGCACACCATAACATGGTTGAGGCTACCCTTTTCTGTGTTGACACAGGTGCTTGTCCATGACTGTCAAGAGATGAAAGATGAAACCAGGTACATGGGAGCTGTAGCAGTTCTGTTAATTGAAAAAATTAGGACCCATGCTAGGTATCTCAGCCCAGAGAGCAGAACTGATTGATCTGACCTAGGGTCTCAGGTGGGAAAAAGGAAAGTCCTCCACCATACACATGGCAGTCACTATGTTTATACTGTCAGGCATGTCTACAGTATGATCTATACAGAAAGAGGGCTTTTCACCACATGGAAAAGGGGATTTAAAAAAATCTTGGCCATTCTAGGAGCTATTTGGCTTCCCCTACAAATTGTTGTCCTCAACTGCTGGGCTTCTGACCTGGCTGTCTAACAAACCAGTTGGAGGTACAGCGGGGAGGCAGGAGGGGGGATATGATATTCTGATGATATACCGTGACCCTTTACTGCCTGACACTCCATGGTAAAATAAAATGGACAGTTCAAGTTCAAAACCACAGGATGATGGAGGACACAAAAGGGAAGGATCATTCTTCCCAAAATAACTGACTGGACTCTTGGTAACTGACCTCAAAGGCTACTCATGTGAGGTTCACAAAACTTTCAGAGTTAAATCAGACCAAGGTATATTATACCTAGACTGGACAGCCTAGCAAGGGATGTCTCAGCCAGATACCAGGTTTGTGCTCAAGTGAATCCAAAACAGAAAGCACCTACCAAGGAAAGCATCCAAATGACAGAGCAAGAACTCTGGGAAAATGACTTCACCAAGATCCACCCTGCCCAGGGAAGATAACAGTACTTGCTAGTTTTTATAGATACCCCTTTCTGGTCAGTAAAAGTGTTTCCCACCCAGACTATAACAACTCAAGTAGTAGCTTAAAAACCTCCTCCAGGAACTGGTCCCATGATTTGGGCCCCCCTAGCAATGGGGACCAACAATGCCCTGTCTTTCATCGCCAAAATTCTCTCAATTAATAGACAAAACTTTACACATACATTGAAAACTTCATTGTGCATACAAACCTCGACATTCTGGACAATTATAAAAAAATAAACAGGTATTTAAAAAAATAACAAAACGCTCAAAAAAGTCTACCAAAGAATGGACAGACTTCTTTCCTTTGCTTTGATTCCAGCTGCACAAGACATAAGGAGAGATTTACTCCATTATGTGATTGTGTTTAAAAAACCTCCCCCACTGATTCCCATGCTCAAAGACCAACAGTTTGCAGAACAGTCTAATCACTACTTTTTCAAGTCACTCCAGACACTCCAGTTCTTCATAATGGCTACTCATCTGACTATCTTAGAAACCCAGCTGACCTCCAAGTCCAATACCTGTTTCCCTTTCTACCAGTCCAATGATACTGTCTGGGTCAAAAAAGTAGCCAAGGGACATGGGAACCACCCTGGAATGAACCCTAAATGGTGACTCTCTCTACTCTTAAAGCAGTGAAGGTAGCTAGCAGTACACTCTGGATCCACAATACCCAGATCAAGAAAGCAGAAGCCACATTTGCTGCGAAATGTTATTGTCTCTGGACTGTGGACCCATTAAAATTAGGTTTCATTGATCCCCAAGCCCTTCCACTCCCTCTACCTCCTCCTGAGCTTTATATTTGGTATGAATACAGGGACATGCTGCAACCCCCACTGCCCTTAGGCCTGGACCTGGAAACTAAGAAGGACAGATACAGGGAAGGTATTACCTAATGTAAGTACAGAGCAGCAACCCATATTCATGTGACCTCTGCTCACTGATGCTATCTTTAAATGTCTGGTTGTATTAGAGACAGGAAAGATATGGAGATTTATCTTTTGATATAGAAATAGAGTTTACAACTCTCTGCATACCCTGTAGCTGGGCCCCCTGGTTGCCAGAAACAAGGGAGTTTACATTACAAAAATTGGGTTTGTGAAACAGGCTTCCTAGAAAACTTCATTTAAAAGATTCTGGTCTATGGGAAATAGGAAATCCTTGCAGCATCAGACCCTATGCTACAGGAAGGAACACCGAGGATGGACTTAATTATTCCCAGGCAGAAATTGGCCAGGATTGCTGGTTATGTTTAAACACCTGGCCCCTGTCATACTACACTAACCAGACTGTCAGCCCATTGACTGACAAAACTTGCTGTGACTAGGGGCCAGCCCAAATTAACGTTCTGCTTTATGGGTTAATTCATCAGGATAATAATATTTCTGAATCCCTGAGACTATGTGGTGGGCATGTAACAATGGTTTGACTAAATGTGTCTCCTCTGATGCTTTCCAAACTAGGCAGACAGGTTGATCAGGACCTGATGGTAATAAAACATTTCATTTCTGAATTAAAACAACAATTAGATTCCCTTTAAAAAAAATGTCCTACAAAACTGAAAAGGCTCAGACTTACTTCTCATGAGACAAAAGAAACTATGTATGGCTTTGGGAAAAAACTTGTTGGTTATATGCTAATTTATCAGGAATAATTTTTTTAAAAATCATTGTCATGGTTGGGGAAATAATTGATTCCAGTTTCTGTTGTCCCACTTACTACCTAACTACTCTGCTATCAGTACTGACTGGGCCATTAATTCTCATTCTGATTGGATTAATGGTGGGGCCCTGCATCTTAACTAAAACAGCATGAGCCCATGATGTGACTCACTCACTAAGTCCAGGGGGAATGTAACAGGCTTAAGTCTTTAGTAGGACCCCAGACCTTAGCACAACTGACTCCAAAATGGAAGTGCCATTCAGGATGTAAAGCTCAGCATGTAGAAAGTACCACCAGCTAAAAGGAAAATAATATCTAATCCATCAAGTGCATATTAAAAGGAAGTATTTAAAGGCACTAACCTTGCTTTTTAGACTGTAGTTCTGCATCTGGCAAACTGTTCTTGTTATCTGAAGTATGTCAACCCAGAACACACTTAAAAGCTCATTGTGAGCCGGGCAGTGGTGGTGCATGCCTTTAATCCCAGCACTCAGGAGGCAGAGCCAGGTGGATCTCTGTAAGTTCGAGGCCAGCCTGAGCTACAGAGCGAGATCCAGGAAAGGCACAGAGATACACAGAGAAACCCTGTCTCCAAAATAAAATAAAATAAAATAAAAAGTAAATAAAAATAAATAAAAATAAAAAAATCTTGGTTGAGGATTTAGCTCAGTGGTAGAGCACTTGCCTAGCAAGCACAAGGCCCTGGGTTCAAGCCTCAGCTCCAAAAAAAAAAAAAAAAAAAAAAAAAAAAAAAAAAAAAAAAAAAGCTCTTTGTGAAATAGACTCAGGGCTACACTGGGATCCAGAACATCCAGTGTACTTGCAGGCAGATAATAAAGACTTTCTATTGGCTTAAACCCCTGTCTAAGCAGTCTTCTCTAGTGAATACCCCACAACAAGCACTTCACAGAACTTTCTCCACAACTGACCATGACCACACACTCAAACACAAAATCTCAACAGATACAAGAAAATTGAAATAACTCCCTGGATCCTATCAGACCACCACAGATTAAAGCAGGACATCAACAACACCAGAAGCATCACAAAGCTTACAAACTCTGAACATCTCTCTAATGATGAAGAATGGATCAAGAAATAAAAGACTCTCTAGTTATAACCATTCCAAAGACTGAAAGCTTTCTCAAGGAATCAGTCCATGGAGCTGGAGAGATGGCTCAACAGTTAAGAGCACTGGCAGCTCTTTCAGAGATCCTGAGTGCCATTCCCAGCAACCCCATGGTGATTCACAATCATCTGTAGTAAGACTGATGCCCTGGTCTAGAATAAAGGCATACATGCAGATAGAGCACTCATGTGCATAAAATAAATAACTAATCTATAAAGAAATAACTGTTTCTTGAAACCAAGAATCCCCCAAAGTAAGATCAGTCCATTACTCTTTCATTTAGCCTTATTTGATTTCCCAGGACATACAGAGAATCCAAACCATATAATACAACAAATTACTACACAACCCGTCTTACGGACTCTTGCTGTGAGGATGCACTATGACCAAGGCAATTCTTATATTGGAAGGCTTCTAATTCATGGATTGATTATAGTGACAGAGGGTTAGTCCGTTATCATCTTGAAAGGAAGAATCAGAGTGGGCAGGCATGGGGCTGAGTGTTGCATCCTGATAGATACGCAGGCAGAAAGAAACACTTGCCTTGCACTGGGCTTTTGAAACCTCAAAGCCCACCCACATTGACACACCTACTCCCTCAAGGGCATACCTCCTTATTTTACACAATTACTTCCACTAATTGGGGACCAAACCTTAGAGCCTGAGCTGTGAGCAAATATAAACCATGACAGGAATACAATCTAAGAAGAAAGAGGAAGTGTGTGAATAATATTAAGGCAAACAGAGAGAGGAAGAGGGTAAGACAGAGAAAAATTATTTCCTTCAAATAGGGGGAGCCAACTCCTCTGGCTGTATTACAGGCCTCCTTAATATAACCTTCCATAACCCTTCTAAGAATGCTCAGTGCCAAGTGCAGAACCTCTAGAAGATACTAAAGTGATCAGGGCTCTGCGAAGTAGCAAATGTGCCTCCCTGACGACAGTAAAAACAGTGCATGTGCATGCGCTGCAAGGTACAAGGATGTTTCCACACAAGGGCTGAGAAGCCCTCATACTCTGCGCAGGTGCATGACACAGAGCAAAGTCATTTAGAGGTCCCGCTTCTGCCTGGGAGGTGCAGGGACCTCAGGGGACCAAAGCAACAGCATCCAGCATTCATCAGCCAGTTCCCACAACCCCACATCGGCTCCCGTGACTCCTCCCTATATGGGGATGGTGGCCCCTCACTCACCATGGCGGATATGGAGCTCACCCGCTCTCCTCACACAGTTCCTGCAGCTGGTCACAGCGTAGGACACAGAACAGTACCCACTCACCCAGTCTCAGAGCCGCTTAGCAGGCAGAATTGCAAACCGGAAGTGCCCTCCCCATTCTGACTGGCAGTCCTGATTGGCTACTGAGGCTTCAGTCATATAAGCAGCTCTCTTAGGGACAGAGTGCTATCCCTAAGTGAGGAAGCACAATGATTGGCAGGCGGCTTCCACCCCAGGCACAGAACTGCCCCAGACCTGCAGAGATTGGCATTGCAGCAGAACTTGGGGCTGGATTGCAAAGTCTTCCCTGAACTATTCCTGCACTCAGTAGAAATCTTTTCTGGGGCACTAATGAGGTTTTGCTATGAAACTGAGAAAGGACAAAGGAAACCTAACAGGTCTGGGCTAGCAATACCTCAGGCGCGCTGTGGAAAATGTGCTATGATTTTCATTTTGATAAAGAGAAAGTATGCTTTAAAAAAATGCAGCAGAAATATGCAGTCCTTTAAACTATTATCCTGTAAGAAAAGTCTATCAATGTAAATACAGGATCAGAGTGAGCTTTTTACTTATCACTCCATATTTACTAAGAGCCTCAGTACTCTGATGACTAAATTATACATATTTTACTGCACACTTGACATAGGAGTCTACAGATTTGGTTTTATGTCAATTCTGCATCATTAGGGGAAATAAGCGAGCCACATTAAGAATATGTAGTTTTACATCACGCTCCTATTGCTTCATTTTCTTTGTCAGGGTCTCACTCAGCAGCCCTGCTGGACAGGGACTCACTATGCACAACAGGATAGATGAAAAATCTTAAAAGTCAGTTTGCCTCTGCTGCAGAGTGCTAAGATTAAAGGCCTGCACCACCACGCCTGACTTCTATTGATTCTGCACATCTACTAATGAAATAAATAAAAGCTAGGTGTGGCACACAATTGTACTCTGCACTAAGAACGCTGTTGCAGGGAGACCACTGTGACATATAGGCAAGCATGGATTATGACAAGACCCTATCTCAAAGAGCAAATAACAAAGCACATGCAGCCTCTGCCACCCGAGCATTTCAGACCATTAGTGTCAGTCTTTGTCCTGGAGTCCACTTGGTTCTATGGCACCCTGGCCTTTGCCCCCAAGTCCACTGTCCACTTTTTGACAGCCCTGTCTGGCATCTGTGACAGTGCTGAAGCAGCAGCCAGCAGCAGTGGCAATGGCATGAAGAATCCCTGTCCAGCTGTTTTACTGCTGTGCTCCACTGCTCTGTGGAGGAATTTTATCCTGTGTCCTGCTGCAGGCCTTCCACTGAGGATTCTTTAAAGCCACACTAACACTTGACTGGCATGTTCAGTCTGGCTCACTGTGTGATTTCTGGCTCAGGTAATCTACGTTCCCAGGGCTACTTTCTACCTGAACCTGGAAAAAAACAGGTGGAGTAGAAAGGGAAAAAAATCAGTAGCTATCTTGAGAGATGCTCCCTCCCCCACCTCCTCTAAAGGAATATCTGACCAGCAGCTTTAAAACTGACCAGAAGTTGAACTCATGAGAAGATAAGACTGGAACAATAAATTTATATATCCTGGACTTGGCAAAATAGGATATGGGGAGTAATGGACTCAACTGACCAGAAATTGAATTTATGGGAAAATAGGACTGGAACAATAAATCTGAATGTATATATCCTGGGTTCAGCTAAAGCACGACATAGGGAGTAAAAAAAAAAAATATGATTCTGTAGATATCCTGCATCCTGGTAGCCACTAGAAATTTCATGCTTAAAGTCCAACCAGTAACTTCAAAGAAGTACCTCACCCCTAACCCCCTCATCCAATCCCAAAATATGTAACCCTCTGCATGTAAATTTTTTCTATATAAACCCCTTGAAGTAAGTGCTCAGAGGCATCCTCCTCCACCTGCTGTGTTGAGTGTTTGGACCCAGACCAAGCCTGGGCTTGCTTTGTTATTAATAAACCCTTGTGTGCTTGCATCAGATATTGGCTCTGTGGTAGTCTTGCTTGCGGGGTGGGGGGGTGGGGGGGTGGAGATAGGGGAGGAAGTGGAGGAGTCTTTCGACAGGGGCACAACAGAGTCACATGCTAATGATGATTATAGAATGCCTGGAAGTTGAGGGCACAGACACTGACTGTTCTTCCAGAGGTCCTGAGTTCAATTCCCAGCAACCACATGGTGGCTCACAACCACCTGTAATGAGATCTGGCCTGCAAGGACACATCTGGCCCTCTTCTGGCCTGCAAGGACACATGCAAATAGAATACTAAATACTAAATAATAAATAAATAAATCTTTAAAAAAAGAAATTAGGGATATATTAGTAAGACTGTAAGGAAGGAGGGTCTCACCCTAAATGGCACAAGAAATAAAGCTATCTGCCTGACCCAGGAGACAGGTATTGTTTTGTTCAGCCTTGGATGCTTGATTGTTATTTTGGATAAATACACTGTTAGGATTTCTTGGAAGCACAGATACCATTACAAGAAAATCACTGTAGGAACCAGTATATATATATATATATATGCTAAAATATCACCAAGACTTCTTAAGCTATGGCTTGACCTTTGGAGAAGTCCTTGACTTTTCCTAGTACACTAATCATTTGAGAGGTGATGTCACATGTACTCTATGCACTATTGACCTCTATGCTCTCTTGGCCAGATATCACACTAGGTTATAGGCCTTCTAGTTATAGAACCCACCCTCATGATGACATGAACTTTGTAAAGACTCTCTATGTAATCACACCTTAAGCATTATTGTGCACGGGGAATTGGATGATTGTAGCCTGGAAACCTTTTCCCAAATTTTACTATGTTTTAAAAATGCCAACAATGACAATTTGCTAATAGTCTCCCCAATATTTGTTCCAGGTTGAAGAAGTCAGTCAACACTGGGTTTTCCTTCTCATCCTGCAGGGACCCCACAACTGGTGCCCAATGTGGGGCACATGACCCTTGGAAAAGATAAGACGAGTTTACCATGAATAGAAATAAGAGGTCCTCCCACTGATAAGGGGTTGTGACCTTGAAGTGAGAGAGTGGGGTTAAATATCGGCTTTTCTCAGTTATCTGCAACAAAGCATTTTGTGCAATTATTGAAATATTTCTTAAGATCCAGAGGAATGAAATATTCAGAGCTACAGGTCTACAAACTTTATAATACATAGGAACTAAAGCAAAGAGAGCCCAGGAAAAGGGAAATAATAGAAAATGTAAAGATCTTCCATGCTCATGGATAGGTAGAATTAACATAGTAAAAATGGCAATCTTACCAAAAGCAATTTACAGATTCAATGCAATCCCCATCAAAATCCCAACACAATTCTTCATAGACCTGGAAAAAACAATACTCAATTTCATATGGAAAAACAAAAAACCCAGGATAGCGAAAAGAATCCTGTACAATAAAACAACCTCTGGAGGCATCACGATCCTAGACTTCAAGGTCTACTGTAGAGCTTGAAGCTGTACTATAGAGCTCTACTATAGAGCTTGAAGTAATAAAACAGCATGGTACTGGCATAAAAACTGACATGTGGACCAATGGAACTGAACTGAAGACCCTGACATTAATCCACACACCTATGAACAGATGATTTTCGACAAAGAAACCAAAACTATACAATGGAAAAAAGAAAGCATCTTCAACAAATGGTGCTGGCATAACTGGATGTCAACATGTAGAAGACTGCAAATAGATTCATATCTGTCACCGTGCACAAAACTTAAGCCCAAGTGAATCAATGACCTCAACATAAATCCAATTATTCTGAACCGATAGAAGAGAAAGTAGGAAGTAGTCTTGAACGCATTGGCACAGGAGATCACTTCCTAAATATAACACCAGTAGCACAGACACTGAGAGAAACAATTAATAAATGGGACCTCTTGAAACTGAGAAGCTTTTGTAGGGCAAAGGACACGGTCAACAAGACAAAATGACAGCCTACAGAAGGGGAAAAGATCTTCACCAACCCTACATCTGACAGAGGGCTGATATAAAGAACATATAAAGAACTCAAAAAATTACACATCAAAATACCCAACAGTCCAATTAAAAAATGGGCTATAGAGCTAAACAGAGAATTCTCAACAGAAGAAACTCAAATGGCCAAAAGACATTTAAGAAATTGCTCAACATCCTTAGTCATCAGGGAAATGCAAATCAAAATGACTCTGAGATACCATCTTACACCTGTCACAATGGCTAAGATCAAAAACACTAAAGACAGCTTATGTTGGAGAGGATGTGGAGAAAGGGGAACAATCATACACTGTTGGTGGGAATGCAAACTTGTACAGCCACTTTGGAAATCAATATGGCACTTTCTTAGAAAATTGGGAATCAACCTCCCTCAAGACCCAGCTATACCACTCTTGGGCATATACCCAAGAAATGCTCAATCACACCACAAGGACACATGCTCAACTATGTTCATAGTAGCATTATTTGTAGTTGCCAGAACCTAGAAACAACCTAGATGTCCTTCAACTGAAGAATGGATAAATAAAATGTGGTACATATACACAATGGAGTACTACTCAGCAGAGAAAAACAAAGACATCATGAGGTTTGCAGGCAAATGGATGGAACCAGAAAAAATCATCCTGAGTGAGGTAACCCAGACTCAGAAAGACAAACATGATATGTACTCACCCATAAGTGGATACTAGATGTAAAGCAAAGGATAACCAGACTGCAACTCATAATTCCAGGGAGGCTACCTAGTAAAGAGGACCCTAAGAAAAGACACAGTGATCGCCCAATGACAGAGAAATGGATGAGATCTACATGAGCAAACTGGGGGCGGGGGCAATGAAGGGCAAGGGTAGGGGGAAAGAAAGCTTAGAGGAGTGGGAGGTCCCAGCTGGATCAAGAGCAGAGTGGGAGAACAGGGAGGGAGATATCACAATAAATGAAGACCCCAGGGGAATAAGAGGAAGCAGAGTGCTAGAGAGGTCCCCAGAATTCCACAAAGATACCTCCACTGTAGACTACTGGCAATGCTCGAGAGAGTGACTGAGCTGACCTGCTCTGGTGATGGGATTGCCGAACACCCTGGCTGTCATGATAGAACTCTCATCCAGTGTCTGATGGAAGCTGATGCAGAGATCCACGGCCAAGCCCCAGGTGGAGCTCCAGGAGTCCAATAAGCAAGAGAGAGGAGGGATTGTATGAGTGAGAGATATTGAGACCATGATTGGAAAAAGCACAGGGACAAATAGCCAAACTAGCAGAAACACATGAACTGTGAACCAATGGCTGAGGAGCCCCCATGGAACTGGACCAGGCCCTCTGGATAAGTGAGACAATTGATTAGCTTGAACTGTTTGGGAGGCCCCCAGGCAGTGGAACCGGGACCTGCCCTCTTGGTGCATGAGCTGGCTTTTTGTAGCTTGGGGCCTATGCTGGAACACTTTGCTCAGCCTTTGTGTAGGGAGGAGACTGGACCTGCCTTGGCTGAGTCTACCAGACAGGGCTGACTTTCCAGGGGATACCTTGCCTTGGAGGAGGTGGGAATGGGGGGTGGATTTGGGGAGGGAGGACTGGGGAATCTGTGGCTGATATGTGAAATTAAGTTAATTATAAAATAAAAATATTAAGGGGTTGGGGATTTTGCTCAGTGGTAGAGCGCTTGCTTAGCAAGCGCAAAGCCCTGCATTAGGTCCTCAGCTCCAGAAAATAAATGAATGAATGAATGAATAAATGAAATATTAAAAATTATGAACTTGAAAATGAAAAAAAAAATGCTTTCAGAAAAAGAAATAAATATTCCCAGTAACAATTTTGACACAAATAAGTAGCAACTTTGTTTAAAAATAATACAGTTATTTTTAAAAAATTAAGCAATTAAAAAAAAAAGGGGGATAATAATATGGCCTGGATCACTGCTGCTTGACAGAGTTCCAGCATTTTGACATTGTGGATCACAATTCTCCAGCACCTTTTGACTTTCATTTTTAATAATACTCGCTGTGTGTCATGGGAGTTCCCTTATGCCTTTTCCTTTGGGAAATTTTGGGTGGGCTTCAGAGGAGGATGAAGATATGTACAATGGGAGCATCTTTAAACAAAATAATTATTTGAAAAAAAAAAAAAACAACCCTGCCACTGTGAAACCATATACCACGATAACTCTGCCTACTCCTATACAAGTTAACATCAAGCTGCTAGAAAAGTTAGATGCTTGATAAATAAGATTTATTTGATAAATAAGGTATTTTTTATAATCAAGGGCTATAAATAGCTATGGTCTATTCAGTTCACAGTAATATTTGTCTAGTTTTGTCCATGCTAACTTTAAGCATTAGCTATTTGGATAAACTAGGAAATATTCTATAATAGATAGTCTGGTACCACAAAAAAGTCTTCTTACCAAAGTTAGGCATTTAACAAAAGCTGACATTTCCACAAGGGCTTCAAGCAAGTTCCTGCTGCTATAAAGGGAGCCATTCGCCTCATCTCTGGCAAGAGGAACTAGCTGCACTTCCATTAACACATGACCGTGGTGTTTATTAACTCCTCATGGTCCATGCTAGCCCCCTCAATCCCTGCTCACAAGCCCCAACCCAGCACACAAGCCCCCTTCCTCCCATTCCCAGTTACTCCTTTGTGCAATTATAGAGTATGAAAGTGTAGCCTTCTTTAATAAAGCAGCAGCTGTTCAGATTCCCCCTCAGATCCTGTCAGCCTCCTGCCCTCATCAACTCCACACCTCTACTTTTGGACCTGAACCTCGACAGAGCTGGACTCTGGCAATAAAGTCCCCATCAAAGAGTTTTTATGAAGTGGAAAGAGAGTTTTCTGCTGGACACATCTTGGCCTCAAAGGAAGAATGGACTCCAGACCTCTAGGCTTCCAGGCCAACCATGTAACCTTTGGGATTTGTCCTCTCTCAGGATCTGACTAGAACCCAGATCTCTTCTCCTGATTCTTTTGTTAATGTTTAAATGAATGCTTAATTTTCATGGTAAATAAACTAACGGAACAAACTTCATAATTTTTAAGTGTATCTATCATTGGGTGTACTTGAATAAAAAATGAAATGCAAAGGACATGATTGCTCCTAAGTATGGTGGAGAAGAAAGTTTATTGTAGATGTGTGGGAGAGCATAGTCAGAGGAAGGGTTATCTGGGAGAGTCCAAAGTGAACAAGACCAGACTGAGCTGGGTCATGTGGGGAGAATGGGAGGAAAAGAGAAGAGATGGGAACCAGGTGGAGCAGTGAGGAGGCCAAAGAAACAAAAGGGGCAGGTCACCAAAATGTCTAAACTACATATGGAAGAGCCTCTGGGGTAAGGACAGCCCAGCCCCTGGGCAGGAGAGTTCAGGGTGGGGGGTTCAGTATGCCAGCCATATCCTGTAACAGGTAGAGACTAAGGGATTCTGGGAGAAACTGGTGGCTAAGTCTGGACTTGTTATGCTAAATAGACACCTCAGCCATTTGTTTTAGGCTTGAAGTTTAACATCCCAGATTTTTGTTGATAATCAATGATAAGGCTGAAGTAATTGTCTTAGTAATGGTTTCTGTTTCTTTGGAGAGAAACCATGACCACAGCACCTCTCATAAAGAAAAACTCTTAACTGAGTTCAGAGGTTCAGTCCATTATCATCATTGTAGGCACAGTGCTGGCTACATTTTGATCAGAAGTCAATAGGAAATGGTATCAGACATTGGGCTGCATCTTGAGTACAGATGAGATCTCAAGCCTGCTTCCACAGTTATACACTTCCTCCACCAAGACCACACCTATTCCAAAAAAGCAATACCTCCTAATAGTGTTACTTCCTTTGGGGCCAATTTCTTTCAAACCACCACAGTTATCACTTATGAATACCTCCTTCTGGCATCAGAGCATCATAAGTGTGGACCCAAAAATCTGGAATGTTGGCGGAATCTGGGAAGAGCAGGCTGTTTCACTCATTGTCCAGACACTGCCAGACCATCTGTGGCTACACACATGCCAGCAGCAGTTAGAGCAGTCTGCAGCCCTTCATTGCGTGGACATCTGCTGGAACAGATGTATATCAGGGGCAGAACATAAAGCTGAGGAGTTTAAGAGAAAATTTTTTTCTTAGGTCTTCCTTTGAAACATTTAGGCCCATGGCCCTGGTCACTCTGGTCCCAGAGAAAGGGGAAGATTCCACACTCAGGAATAGTCAGGTGGGGAAACAGGTTGTTGATTGACAGGAGTATATGTCTGGAGTCCATTTAACCTGTGAGAGGTGCACCAAAGTCAGTGGCCTGAAGCTTACAAAATAATTTAAGTTTATAAAAAGAAGTATAAGTTTTAGATATGTTAGCATTGCCATTGTTTGTAATCTGTACTGAAATCCACATTGTAGGAAAAGCTGTAGACTCATGCCTTTGTGTCACAGAAAAGCTTGAGGAACCAAAAATGATTCTGGGTTAAAAGCATGAACATTCTTTAAGGCAAGCCTAGAGAGAACAGAAACATTCTGTAGAGCAGAAGAGCAATAGCTCACTTGGTCTTGATTTTAAATATGAAAAAAAGCAGGGCCTCTTCTCTCCATCCAGAATACTGGATGCATATAGATTATTCTGATGTTTTCGCTCAATAAGAAGCACTTTTAAGTCTATATTTACTAAACCACCAAATGGAATTTAAAATCCCGAGCTTGTGACTATGACAATTAAAGCAACGCTTTCCCAGACCTACATTAATAAGACTTTGAGCTTTGAGTCTTAACATAAATGTAGCATGGTGAGAGACAGAAATTTGAAGCATTACTCATTCTTTTTATATACTTTAAACCTCTTTCTTTCTTTCTTTCTTTCTTTCTTTCTTTCTTTCTTTCTTTCTTTCTTTCTTTCTTTCTTTCTTTCTTTTTTTTTCCCCCGAGACAGGGTTTCTCTGTGTAGCTTTGTGCCTTTCCTGGAACTCACTTGGTAGCCCAGGCTGGCCTTGAACTCACAGAGATCCTCCAGGCTCTGCCTCCCAAGTGCTGGGATTACAGGCATGTGCCACCACCACTTGGCCTTAAATCACTTTCTTATCACAACTTAAACTTTGATGTCCTCAGACTTTACATAAACTTGCACTTACACAACTCAAAACCCCTTCTTAGACCTTAAAACATTTTCAAAGATCCTCAAAGCTTAAGCTTTAAATGTTACACCTTTTTCTACCCAAACATTCACAAGAAGAAACAGATCATTGTAAAATGATTTTCTTTACTGAAAAAAAAAAAAAAAAGGAATAGTAAAAAGTTACACTGGAGTCTGTCTGGTGAGTTTTATCTCTAATTGTGGAGACTGGTAACGAGCTAAACCATGTCTAGACCCAGTAGCAGCTACAGGAAATGAGGCCTGTGGCCAGGTTTTTATATATGAAGAGAACTGAGAAGGCAGCTGAAGTCTTGGGAAAGCAGCTGGGTGTTTGCTGCTGATAAAGCTACAGTCAGTCAATATCCTCAGAGATCTGAGAAGGATACATTATAAATGGAAATATGATCCAAGTGGTCTATGTATCAATTAAAATTAGAGTGATGATTGGACCAAGAGGCGAGTGACTCTTCTCCGACCCAGAGAGTCCTGCCTCTAGGACCTAGGCCCTGGTACACAATCAGTCCCTGGGAACCCCCACCCATCTCTACCCTAGTTGCTGGCCAACAGGGAAGACTCCTGTGGGCAGGCTCCCCCACCAAAACCCCCCATGAGACCCAGCAATCTACAAGACCCATGCCCTACCCCAATACCCATCCCCCTGCAACACCAGTGGCTTCCTGAGACACAGAATTCACCAGCTCTGACTGGACCAAGAGTGGCTCCCTGAGCCACAGAATCAGCTAGCTTGGATTGGACCAAGAGCAGCTCCCTGAGATACAGAATCTGCCAGCTCCAATTAGACCAAGAACTAAGATGGGACCCAGAGGGGCCCTCTGAGACACAGACACAGCAAACACAAATTGGACCAATAGCAGCTCACTCACATACAGGCACCTCTTGCACCTACTGGAGGAATTAAGGGGTAGACGCCAGAGCAAAAATACATGCACTTAGGGGCTGACTTGAAATTCTTCCAAAGAGTTAAACATTCACTCAAGCTCTATACCTGCCTGGAGTGACTGTGTTTCAACTGTAAGGCCAATATAATAGTCATACAAAGAAATGCATTTTTAATGAGGTACTGACTGACAGATTAAAATAGTCTAAAGCAGCCGGGTGGTGGTGGCGCACGCCTTTAATCCCAGCACTCGGGAGGCAGAGGCAGGAGGATCTTTGTGAGTTCGAGGCCATCCTGGTCTACAGAGCGAGATCCAGGAAAGGCGCAAAGCTACGCAGAGAAACCTTGTCTTGAAAAACCAAAAAAAAAAAAAAAAAAAAGTCTAAAACAAATTAATAAAATTAATGTTGATCCAACAAAACAAAAAAATCCCCAGAGTATAAAGACTGATCTACAGTTAGGATCAGAAGTTGCTTTTGTAGAGGATGTGGATCAATCCACAGCACTCACTTGGAGGCTCATAAACATTCATAACACCAGGTCAGGAAAAACCAATGCTCCCTTCCAATTTCCATGGAGACCTGGCACACATCCATATATAGAGGCAAGACTCAGGTGCATGATTTAAATTTACTTTTAAATGGTCCTTCTATCCTGGTGATGTCAGCAGCTACAATGGAGGGGAGCCACATGGTGGCTAAAACTATCTATTTCTTTAAATTAGAATTGAATTTAACTTACATATACAGTAATTGGATCAATTTTTTTTAACAAGAGTTGAATCACATATATACTAAGTTGTAGTAAATTAAAACTACTTATGTATAAATTTTCTTAAGCTTTAAGTCTTTTGGTATAAGTTTAAAGGTAAATTGTTTTACATATTTTACAGATATTTAACCTTACCCTTTGAACTTACAAATACGAAGATAAGAGTTTATAGCATAGACTTAGGAGATATTTTGAGAACAAAGCACAGAGAAATTGTAGCGATAAAAGAATTTTAAGAGTGTGAAGTAAGCTGGATGGTGGTGGCCCATGCCTTCAATCCCAGCACTTGAGAGACAGATGCTGGTGGATCTCTGTGAGTTCGAGGCCAGCCTGATCTACAATGTGAGTTCCAGGACAGTCAGGGCTACACAGAGAAACCCTGTCTCCAAAATCCAAAAAAAAAAAAAAAAAAAAAAAAAAAAGTGTGAAGTAGACAAAAGTAAGAGGTTTTGGAAGTGTAGAGCAAAGCAAAGTCAGATATAAGAGATTGAGGACAAGCTGCTTGTAAACCAAGAAGGAGAGAAAGAGGGACTTCTCTCTTTCTTCTTCTTTCTTTCTTCTTCACAAAATGGGACTTCACAAGAGGGAGTTCCTATCATTTTAAAGAGGGAATTCAGAGAGAGAGACAGAGAGAAAGAAAGAGACAGGGTGAGGGGGAGAAGGCCAGGAGGGCAGAAAGAAGCTCCAGGAAGATGCTGAGCAGCAGCTCTGGGACTACAGGCAGGAGCTGAGAGAAATCATAGTAGCCCAATGGACTTAGTGAAGCTATGGAACTCAGGAAGCTCCTGGGAAGAGAAGACGAAGAAAGTGTCGCACTGATCCAGCCAGACTCAAGGAAGTTTCAGAATTGCAGGGGGAAGTTAAAAGCAAAGGCATTGTCATGGTGACAAGAATTTCAACCTGGGGCATCTCCAAGCAGAATAAAAGACTTGTCTGAGAAAATTTCCAAAAATCACAAATGCATCCCTTCCCATGTGATCAGAGGCCCTGCAGCCTGAGAGGAGCTTCCTGGCTACTGGTGGCTTTTGTAGTAATAACAAAGGAGGTAGCTCCAGAGTGACACTTGACCAGTAGAGGAGGAGGTGAGAGAGCAGCTGAGGATTTTTAGAAAATGGCAAGGAGGTCTTCAGTAGATGTCTATATGGGTGTATAGAGATACCCCGATAGTTTTAACAGGCCAGAGGCTAAAGATGTGAGATGTATGCTCAGGTGGATCACCCAGGGGTAGGTATAGAGCTCAGGCTAGAGTGAAGTAGGACATTTATGGAGTAGAGGAAGTGGAGATAAATTGATGAGTACTCAGAATCTAGAATGTATAATGAAGCTGGGCTGTGGTGGCACAGTCCTTAAATCCCAACCCTCAGAGGCAGGCAGCTCTCTGTGACTTCTCGGCCAACCTGGTCTACAAAGCAAGCTCCAGAAAAGCAAGGGTTGTTACACAGAGAAACCCTGTTTTGAAAAACAAGCAAACAAATAAAAAGAATTTATAATTCAATTTGGTGGGTGGCAGAGCAAATGGGAAAAAATGTTGCTTTTATTTGTTAATAGGTACCTCAGCCATTTGTTAAAATTTGAGATCACACGATTATTATTGGATCCTGGGTCTCTTCCCATCTTTCCATGCTCAGCTGATGGAATTCCACCTGAAGGAAGGTTCTATATTCAGACCCTTCTCAAGGAACATTCTGATCTTGCTGTGCACCTCTGATTACTAGCTGTGTGACCACGGACCCATAGTTAAGCCTGGGCCCAGGCATCCTCACTTGGTGGTGCAGGCCTCTTCTCCAGGTACTTGGAAGGCTGAGGGAGGAGGGTCAGGATTTCAAGGGCTACATTGTCAGTTCAAATACAGCCTAGGTAACTAAGAAAGACTTTCTCAAAAACATACATGATCGGTTTTAACAAAAAATTTATTTGCAGGGTTTTCTTTGTTGTTGGTTTGTTTGTTGAGACAGGATCTTGGTGTGGACCTGTGTATCACCAAGAGGGCTATATCAATATTCTTATTTCAGATAGGTCTCGTTGCCTAGAGCACTAGCCCAGCATGCACCAGGCCTCTTCATAAACAGAGCATAGTATTGAAACCTGTTATGCCAGTAATTGGATGTGGACTCAGAAAGGTCATAATTTCAAGGTCGGCCTGGACTTCATGAGCCTGTTTTAAAAATTAACCCCTCAAAACAATTGATTAACAAAAAGATCATGGCTCAGTGGATGTCATGGGATGTTTCCTCAGGTAAAGGTGCTTGTAGTCAAGCCTGGTAAACATGGCTTGGTCCTTAAGACCCACATGATAGAAGACTGGGTCCCACAGGTTGTCATCTTACTTTTGAACTATACTCTGCATGTGCACACACAAAGACAAGAATAATAAATTAAATCATAAAAGATACACAAAGAGATTCGAGATGGTTCAGCAGTTTAATACTTCTTGCAGAAAACACAGTTCTGTTTCCAACATCCACATGGTGGCTCACATCTGTAACTCTAAAGTTCCAAGGGATCCAACCACCTCTTCTTGCCTAATAGACAGTGTGCAGACAGGTGCCCATGATCATGTGGAAATACCTTAAGGAGAGCCTAGTGGTAGGAGCCATTCATGTGGAAGGTCTCAGTCTTTTCCTCTCATGCCTGGAACCAAGCTCTACAAGCTGCTTCTGCAGCCAGGTCATATGATCTGGCAGTGTTCTGCCCAAGTGCTCCAGTACTTTCTGGCCTTGTCTCAGGTGAAGAAAGGCTTTGGGTTAGAATCCCAGCACCTCCCCAAATAGATAATTGTTTCTGTAAATGTGTATATAATTATGTACTTGCAAAGATTTTTATCACATTTTATTTCTTTGCTGTGTATCTGCAGGTGGGTGCACACATGCCACAGTGCATAGTTGGCAGTCAGAGAATAACTTGAGACTTGGTTCTCTCCTTCCATCATGTGGGGAGCAACATAGGTCACTAGTGTTGGCATCAGGCCACATTAGTGGCTGCTCCATCTTGCTGACTCTAACATTACATGTTGTGAAATACGGGAGTATATGTCTGCGGTATGTATCTGAGAGCAGTATATTTATGTGTAGGGCATGTGTGATACATGTGTCAGCATGGTTGCCATCTTTGCATGTGTGTTTGGAGAAGTCTTCATGGGTGTTTGGGTTTGTGGGAATCCTGTGTGGCAGAGGTGTTGTAAATGCACAGTTGCCTGTGTAAAGCTCTGGCATGTCAGGGTTGGCCTGTCACTGACAGACTTGGCCAAACTTACCAAGGCCATTCCACCTTTTTGGTTCTACCCATCCAAGCCCTTGTAGTTCCCATTCCTTTCTCTGGCCCAGCCTCTGCCCTGCCCACTTCATGAGTCTCCTTGGATGTAGCCCTGCCCAACCTACCCCTGCCAGCACTGGCTCCACCCACTTGTAATGAATTACCCTGTCCCAACCTTCCCTCTAAATTCCCCAAACTACAACCCCCATCCAAGTCTCCAACCCTACCCAGCCTGTTTCTTCCCCCAGCCTGTCTCTGTGCCCACAGTAGCAGCCCAACATTCTGGACCCTCTCTCTGGCCCTAACCCTCCCAGGGCCCACCCACCTTCCCCAGCCTATATGTCAATACTTGGCAGCAGAGGGAATTGTAATTGGGTAACTTCCCATGTAACTTGTTTGTGCCTTCAGGACATGCTCAACCAAATCACAAATATATCACTTCCATTTAATAATAGATTGCTGTTGTTTATGTCTTAATTTATGACTTGATGGGTCAGATAACACCCAGCTCCTGATGGGCAGGCAACTCAGGTTGGATGGTAACATGGAGGCCCATCATCAAATGTTCAATTTCCACTAAGGCTGAATAGCAAACCAACTGCTGTCTCTTCTACTTTTGTGCAGATGGTAAGGAGCCTTGCTCCAACATCCTAAAGGTCTCTTCTTTGATTCAACTATAGAGGACCAGCAAAGGCTCCTACGAGCATCCCTATTTGCCACTGCCACTTCAAGTACCATGGAGCCTTGGATCATATGATCCAAGTGATAGAGAAGCCTGCTTGGCACCCTGGACCTATTGAAGAGCCTTTTCCTGTTCCAGGACCCACACAAAACTAGCAGCTTTTCAAGTCACATGATACAAGGGCCAGAATAACACACCCAAGAGAGGAATGTGCTATCTCCAGAATCCAAATAGGCACACTAAGTGTGTGCTCCTTTCTTGGGGGGGGGGGGATAGGTGATATAACTTGTCTTTCACTTTAGAAGGAATATCTCTGCATGTCACACAGCACTAGACACCTAAGAATCTCAATGAGGTAGAAGGCCCTTGAATTTTAGTTGGATTTATGTTCCATCATATGATGGGCATGTGTGTTACTAATGAGGTCAATGTGGCTACTACCTCTTGCTCACTTGGTCCTTTCAATGTCATTACTATAGTGCAGCAATGTGATATTTTCTGGAAGATAACCCAGACTATAGAGATACCATTGGCCAGTTATTTTCTGAGATTTATCCTGTAAATAAGTTCATTGCGAAGGTTTATTCTCTTGTGCTATAATACCTGTAGGAGACAGTTTAATGGGAGAAATAAGTAAGTTTCAAGGCAGTGAAGAACCCACATGACACACAAATGCCTCATTTGTTCAGAACTCATTTGTTCAGGAAAATAAATACCTGTAGTTATTTTTGCCTCTCAGGATAATATGTGAAGACAATACAATGTCATTTCTCCTTCTATAATTTTAAATAGATTGGTGAGTGCACAATTAGATGTTAAACATTTTGATTTTGATGACATTGGACTGGAAATAACAATTGCAGATCCTGGGGCTAGGAAGGAATTCATAAATGAAATTAGCTTTTTCACAGGCTGTCCTAAGTCTTCCTCAAAGGAGTGGGTGCTGAGAATTGAACCTGATTCCTCAGGAAAAGCAGACATCTATCCATATTCCTTTTTTTGAGATAGGATCTCTCTATATACCTATAGCCATCCTGGAACTCAGTATCTGAGCCAGACTAGCCTGAAACTCAGAGAGATCCACTGTCTTTCTCTTCCAAGTGCTGGGAAGACATGATCCAGGTGAGAAATGTTTTTAAATAACCTGTCTTTGAATCAGAAAATGCAAGAATTATACACAACTTAAACAAGAAGCATCTTTTAAAAAAATCCAGTAGTTCTAGGAATTTCTCAATGAATTGATTTCAAATGATAAATCATTCCTGTTTTAAATAAATTTTAACTGTGGCTGGGTGGTGGTGGCATACACCTTTAACCCCTGTACTTGGGAAGCACATGCAGGTGGATATCTCTACGATTGAAATCAGCCTAGTCTACATAATAAGTTTCAGGACTACTATGACTACACAGTTAAACCCTGTCTCCAAAAATTACTGTGTGTAAACAGCAGTGCCATGGTGTCCATGTACCACTCAGAGGACAACTTACAGGTGTCTATTCTCTACTTTCTCTATGTCAGTAGTAGAGATGAAACCAAGGCAGTCAAGGTTGACAATAAGTGCACTAAACTGGTGAGTGAACTCACTGGCCCTGATTTTAGTTTCAAAAGTATTTATGTATGTGCTGGTGTGTGGGTGTGAATACAACCAAAGAGTAGTAATCAGAAAAGAAAGTTGTGTGAGAAATGTGGGTCTTCCAGCGAATGAATTCTGGTCATCAGGCTTAGCAGTGACCACATTTAACCACTGATAAAATTCTCTGGCATTCATTTGTGTATCTGAGAAAATGTAAAGAACAAATATCTAGTCCCCAGAATAAAATAACATAATCCAAACATGAAGGATGATAGCATAAATATTTTCATTTGCAAATAGGTTTTATTATTCAAATTATCCCATATCCACATATTCTTGAAATACAGTATGTCTAAGAGCTTTACCACATTAACTATATCCACAAAGTTTCTCTCCAGTATGACTTCTTTCATGCCTATAAAGAGGATACTTCTGTACAAAGGCTTTACTACATTGACTACATTCATAGGGTTTCCCTCCAGTATGAATTATTTTATGCCTGAGAAGAGCACTTTTACGGATAAAGGCTTTGCCATATTGATCACATTCATAGACTTTCTCTCCAGTATGACTTCTTTCATGTATTTGAATACAATTGTTCTGTGCAAAGGCTTTACCACATTGACTACATTCATAGTCTCTCACCAGTATGACCTCTTTCATGTATTTTACAATCATCTTTACGTAAAAAGGCTTTACCACAATGATTGCATCCATAAGGTCTCTCTCCAGTGTGACTTCTTTCATGCCTGTAAAGATGATACTTCTGTGCAAAGGCTTTACTACATTGACTACATTCATAGGGTTTCTCTCCAGTATGAACTCTTTCATGCCTAAGAAGAGCACCCTTATGGATAAAGGCTTTGCCACACTGATTACATTCATAGGGTCTCTCACCAGTATGACCTCTTTCATGTATTTTACAATCAACTTTACGTAAAAAGGCTTTACCACAATGATTGCATCCATGACGTTTCTCTCCAGTATGACTTCCTTCATGTATTTTAAGATGACTTTTATATGCAAATGTTTTACCACACTGATTACATCCATAGGGTTTCTCTCCAGTATGATTTCTTTCATGCCTGCGAAGAACACTTTTATATGCAAAAGCTTTACCACACTGATTACATCCATAGGGTTTCTCTCCAGTATGACTTCTTTCATGTATTTGAAGCTCAAGTTTACGTATAAAGGCTTTACCACATTGACTGCATCCATAAGGTTTCTCTCCAGTATGACTTCTTTCATGTATTTGAAGGTAATATTTATACCCAAAGGCTTTATCACACTGATTACATCCATACGGTTTCTCTCCAGTGTGACTTCTTTCATGCCTGCGAAGAACACTTTTATATGCAAAGGCTTTACCACAGTGATTACAACCATAAGGTTTCTCTCCAGTGTGACTTCTTTCATGTATTTGAAGGTAATATTTATGTCCAAAGGCTTTATCACATTGATTATATTCATAGGGTTTCTTTCCAATATGAATTCTCTCATGTCTGAGAAGATACTTCTTCAGTGCAAAGACTTTACCACATTGATTACATTTATGAGGTATCTCCTCAGTAGGAGTTTTTTCATGTATTAGAAGATAACTGGCATGTGCAATGGTGGTCTCACATTGATGATATCCATGTGTTTTCTCTCTAGTATGAGTTGTACATACTTGATTGAGACTGTGACATGGAAAGGCTAAAATACTTTGATTATATTCATAGTTTTTTCCTTCCAAATGAGTTCTTTGGTGTACTTTTAAAGAGGAATCAGATTCAAATGTTTTATCATGTTGCTTACATTCATAAACATCCTGCTGAGTATTGGTTATTTTTGTATCTTTGAAAATGATATACCTATAAAAAGAAGAAAAACAAACAAAAGGTTTTCAAATTACATTCACATAGTTTAACTTTTTATGCCTCATACAGATGTGGTGTAGGGATTAGGATTTCTCCATGATAACAGGGTCTTTGACTCTCATAAACTGCTCCTTTCCCTAAACAAGGATTTGAGGAACACTAGTATTAATAGAGAAGACTTGTGTGTAACAAGTTTTGGTCATAAACTAAACTCCTCATCAATGTCTATACCTTTTATAATAATTGATCGTTATGAAACTAAATGGATGGACAGTTCTACAACTTGCCTCTCATATGGCTACGATTAAAATTGTGACATCTATTTTGGAATTGTTTCCTTGTCTTGTTTCTTAAAGAAATGCCTTCAAAACAATTATCAGCTACCTGATATTAGAGTACATGGTATTGTGAGAATTTAATAATCATCACAAAGCTGTGCTTATTTACACTGCTGCTTTTCATAACAAGTTCAGGGTACATTAACATTCTTCAGAGGTACATATGCATCAGCTTGCACATAAAAATTACCTTCCATGTCTTCTAGAACTTTGACAATGTTCTTCAATATTCTGGTTTTTCCATTTGTAGCCTAAAATACAGTACCAGAAATATATGATGTATTACCAGAAATTAGGCACAATGTAAATTACTATCTTCAGTGGACTTTAGAACAATGGCTAATTATTCATTGGATCCTTCTTCTTCCACAGTCAAAAATCACAGAAGAGCACCAACCTCCAAAAAAGGCTTGTCCCCTTAAAAAGTGACAGAAAGCTCACATTCCTACCTATACAAGTGAGGTTCCAGTAGGTTTCCAGCATCACATCTTTGTAGAGACTCTTCTGGGAAGGATCCAACAAAGCCCACTCTTCAGGAGTGAAGTTCACATGCACATCTTCATAGGTCACAGCATCCTAAAGTATCCCATATATGTGCATAATAGAAATGGTGAGACTGACTGCATTGCAAATGTACACTTCATTGAGAATATATTTACATAATTCTGTATCAATGTATTCTATGATATGGGTCATAGAATTTCAAATGCAATCACCAACTCATTATAGAAGGAAACAGAAAAGGAGGAGGATGCCTTCCATTTCTATGACCACCGAATAGAATATGGCATTGCAGGAGAAATGTCTAGTAATATATACAGAGAAACATGCAAACAGTTAGTAACACTATTTAGTATGCATCAGCAAAATTTTATCAAAGAGAATAGACAATATGGGTGTGATGGTGCATACATATAGCCCCAAACTTCAGGAGGCAGAGACACATGAAACTCTGTGATTTCTAAGCCAGTCTGGTCTATGTAGTAATTGCTATGACAGCCAAAGGTACATAGTGAGACCCTGTCTCAAACAAACAAAAAATAGAAAGCACTTAGGGGCTCACTCGAAATTCTTCCATAGAATTAGAACATTCACTCTAGTTCTGTACTTGTCCATCATATACTGGAGTGACCCCTTTTAAACTGTAAGGCTAATAATTCCCAGGAATGAAGGCATTTTTAAGAAGTTACCTACTGACAAGTCAAAGTAATCAAAAACATTAGTAAAGTAAATGCTGATCCAAACGCCATTAAAAAAAAAAAAAAAAAAAAAAAAACCCTAAAGGGATAGAGTATATAGAGATGGGTCAACAAATAAGATTGTTTTTGTTGCTATTGAGGAGGACCAGAATCAGTCCCCAGCAGTCACTTGGAAGCTCCTAACCATTCCCAACTTCAGGTCAAGAGAATCCAATGCTCTCTTCTAACTTCAGTAAATACCAGGTAGACAAATAGTACATAGTCATGTATATATGCAAAAGATTCACAAATTTTTAAAATGTAAAAACATACACAATGGAAGGGACAGTGTTACCACGCCTGCAATTCAGTAATTTAGGAGATCACTCTCAATTTCATGAATGTATGCATTCTTGGTGTAAAAAATGAGACCCTCTACCAAAGTTCAAAAGTCATGATGAGGGTAAAGTTCAGCATAAGAACAAATGCTTGACATGTACAAAAACCTATTTTGATAAGCCCAAAATATAAACATGAAAATATCAGGCAAAAAAATGGATTAGCAAGGAAAAGCAATTGCTTCTACTTTGCCTTACATTATTTAGAAATGGCATTTCTTTTTTCTTTTCTTTCTTTTCTTTTTTTTTAAGGTTTATTTATTATGTTTTCAGTGTTCTGCCTGCATGCCAGAAGAGGGCACCAGATCTCATTATAGATGGTTGTGAGCCACCATGTGGTTGCTGGGAATTGAACCCAGGGCCTCTAGAAGATCAGCCAGTGCTCTTAACCTCTGAGCCATTTCTCCAGCCCCCCGAAATGGTGTTTCTAATGGTGGTGATGATATGGCTACATGAAAAGTAAGAGAACTGCTCAGTTTCAACCACACAATGAAGTGTGGTGAGGGTATGAACACTCAAAGCCCAACCCCAGAGACTACATTCCTCCAGAAAGGCTCCTCCTCCTCCTCAGGGTTTCATAAGTCACTAATGAAGGCCACACACCAAAGACAAATGCTAAAATACAACATACTATCTGGAAAATTTTTCATTCAACCTTCCACATTTTGACATAGGTTATGACAGGCTCACAGTCAAACCATAATGCAAAATGCATTTAGTCTAATTTCAAAGATCCTCATATTATATAACAGTCCCAACACTGTTTAAATATCCAAAGTTTCTTCTGATACTCAATGTAACATGAATCTTAAAAGGTCTTATAATAAAAAACCCAGAGTGGGGTGAAAAATGAAAGATCAGAGAAGCAGAACAGCCAGACACTAGCTAACCTCTATGAAATCCTCAGCCTCAAGAGAGCGAGTTCCTGTTTCCTCACACCTAATATACCTTTCTGTGCCCTGCCATTTTACTTCTTTGGATTAAACACAGGTGTCACCACTGCCTGGTTCTGTTTCTTTCATGTATCCCAGTGTGGCCTTGAACTCACAGAGATCCAGATGGATCTCTGCCTCTTGAGTGATAGAATTAAAGGTGTGTGCCACTACTGTCTGATCTCTATATCTAATTTAGTGGCTGGCTCTGTCCTCTGATCACCAGGTAAGCTTTATTGGGGTACAGAATAAATCACCACAACTCAAGGCAATTGGTTGACTGTGATATCTTGTAATATCAAAACACAAACTATGTCTCTTCAACACACAATGGCACAGAATACACATTTCCCTTTCAAAGTTTCAAGAAAAGATTGGACCAAAACAAGTCCAAAATCTTGCAGGGCAATCCTAAATCCTGCAGCTCTGTGTCAGGCAATGGGATTTTATTTTCAAAGTGCTTACATGGCTCTTTCTCTCTGTAACTTCTCATATATCTCTGTCACTTCCACTTCCTACATGCAGTTGTCTCAAAGTTTGGGTATTTCAACATATTGTTACATCAAAATGGAACTGAGGCTTTATCTCATGGCTTCATGCAAGGAAGTCTCACAGTCTCTCCATTTGGGGCCCAGGAGCTCTAGACACAACAACACTAAGGCTGCAGGTTATTATTATCATTGAGACAAGGTGTCCTATAGCCCCAGGTGACATTGAATGCCATGTATAATCAAGACAGCCCTGAACTTGATCTTCCTGCCTTAATATCCAAGTCCTAGGACTATAGGCACAATCCAAACTCTGAGCTTTCGGGTTGCAGTTTTTTAGTGGTTAGAGCAGAACTTCCTCATTCAATGACAGAAAGAAAATAAGAGACATGTGAGAGCTGACTATTCCTGCCAAAAGGAAAAACAGGTGCAATGTGATAATGTGCTTGACAACCAAAGCACTGAAGTATGGTTTAAGCAGTACCAACAAAGAGCTAGGAAAACCAGTGGACTTGGGAGGGTTGATATTGATGGTCAATTACTACAAGGCCTTCAGTTTTGAGAATAAGCATGTATACAGGAATATGACCTAAATTGCTGTTGAGATCTCTGGTGCTTTACACATGGCACAACAGTTAAAGAGCAAGAGGGCCCAGGTTTGATTCCCTGAAATCTCATGGTGACTTAACGATCAATAAGTCCAGTTCCAGAGGACTCAATGCCCTCTTCTGACCTTCTTAGACTATAGATATGCACATGGTACATGAACACAAATGCAGCAAAACAACCATACATATAGCAAAAAATATTAATTTAAGAAAAAAAATTGACTGTTGAGTTAAAACACAAATGTTTAGAGAAATTGGAGGTAATTTGAATCAGAACAGTTTGGGTCAAAGGAATACCTCAGTGCTTACCAATACTTGATGCTCCTCCAGAGGACCTGGGTAGGTTCCCAGCACCCACATGGGGGCTCACAAACACCTTTAACTCCACTTCTAGGGGATCTGACTCTTTTCTGGTCTCTTTGGGCACCAGGCATACACACTATCTACAGGCATATAAGCAAGTAAAACATTCATACATAGAAAAATTATAATTAAATCCCATTTAAAAGAATAAAGGGCCTAAAGATGTAGCTCAGCTGGTAGCATACTTGTCTAGCATGCATGAAGCCCTCAGTTCAATTCGATCCTTTAGGGACAAGGATCAGGATATGTGTAAGCCCAGTTCTTGAAAGGTGGAGGTAGAAGGATCAGGAGTCTAAGGTCATTCTTGGGGACATCAGAAATTTGTGGCCAGCCTGGGCTATATGAGACCCTACTGCCTCAAGAAACAAGAGCACACAAAGAATCACGTAAGAATATTCCAGGAGAAAGAAGGGCAAAGGGTTTGGGACACTTGTCACAGGAGAGTTATGAAAGGCCACAAATCTTAACTAGGTATTGATTTCATTCATACTCAAAAGAAATGGCAACCTGGCTATGGGAACTGAATTCTGTCTTCTGCAAGCTCCATATGTGTCTGAGACATCAAACACTTGTGTCTGAGACATCTTTCCAGCCAGTGGAAACTGCTTCAGTGCAGTGCCTTCAATTTGTGAATGTTATTACCAGCATAAGACATGTACATGCTTATCTTAGAGGAAGATGACTTTTAGTATGCCTCAGCAATGGCTATATCTAAAGAAAACAGGAATTAATACCTATACATACGTTGACTTGATATCTTAATCCCATCACAAGACCAAAATGTATTCTTTTTTCCTATTAGACAATTAAAAATTTAGTACTAGATATATTTATGTGATTTATGTGTGTGATATGTGTGTCGGGGCAGGCACAGAGACTGAAGATCAGAAGATAACATTAAGGAGTCAGTTTCTCCTTTCCCCAAGGGTTCTTAGGATCAAACCGAAGTCATCAGGCTTGTATAGCAAGCTCTTTTCCAATGGAACCAAGTCACCAGCACCATTTGGTTGAATTCTAACTCACAGATGGTCTCACTCTTAAACATACTTCTAATTTTTGTGGGCTTTTGACACAGAATCTCTTTGTAGCTCTAGCTGGCATGGAACTCATTTGGACCAGGGTAGCCTTGAACTTCCTGTACTGCCTCCAAAATACAAGGATAAAAGGTGTGAGCCCTCATGCTCAGCTAATTAAATGTACTGATTAAAACAAAATATAATACTGAGATATATGGCAATTTTGAAGAAGAGCAAAAATAAAGTGAAAGTGACAGATTACCTTTAAAATCCTTTAACTCTAGCCAATGCTAACCATCTAACAAGTATAATCATTTGGCCTCCTATTGGCCTAGGAAAACTGCATTTTATTTCTTAATGACACACTGTAGAATTTGCAAAGAATATGCCCAAGTGAGATCTTGGTCTTATGAGGAAATCGTTTTGTTTTCAGAGACAAGGTCTAGACTGAAGCTAATGCGATCCTCCTGCTTCAGCTTTTCAAGTCTTGGGATTACAAGTGTAAGTCTCCATGTCTGGCTGAAGGAAATTCTCTATAAAAGCTGATGCAGTGGCAGACTCTTTGCCTATCATGTGTGAAGGCCACTAGAAAAATAAATAACTAGTGTGGCCTCATTGCCCATAAGCATATAAAATACATGTGAGGGTCTTCAAACCAAAATGAACCGAAAGACATGGGGAAGGACACTGCATAGTCAAAGGAAAAATTCGACATGATGTTTCAATTACTAACATCTATTTGCTTATTTGTAAAAGAAACAGTACTATAGCTTAAATAGAATATTGTCACACACACACTGAGAGTGGAAGACGTCAATACCTCACTCTCACCCATGGACAGGTCATCCAGACAAAAACTAAACAGAGAAATGCTGGAGATAACAGATATTATAAACCAAATGGACCTAACATATTTATATTTCACCCAAACACAAGAAAATACCGCTTCATCTCAGCACTGTAACAGGGCCCCAGACCTCAGCATAACTGACTCCATCACAGAAGTGCCATTCAGACTATAAAACTCAGCACATATGCAACACCATCTGCCAAAAACAGAAACAAAGTTCTTATCCATCTAAGTCCATAGTTATGGGAAAGTCTGTGAATGTACTAACCTTGCTTTTGAGCTTCTGGAGTTCTGCTTCTGGCTAACTGTTCTTGTTAACTGAAGTATGTCAACCCAAAACATGGTTTTTGTGGTAAAAAGCTCGTGCTGAGAAAATCTTGATGCTATCTATACTCAGGTCCCAAAAAGCCAGTGTAGTCCCAGGCCAGCTAATAAAGACTTTCTATTGGCTTAAATCTAGCAGTCCTCTGTGGTGAATACCCACAATATTTCTTGAAGTCTCACTGAGTTTCCAGAGACCAAACCTCAGGACACCAGGGGTTTCAGAGTCCCTTGGGAGGAACAAGAGTTTAATAGTCAGGAGACTGATAGGGGGTTGGCAACCTAAGATAGTCCTTGTCCCCAGGTGTCTTAGGATTTTATTGCTGTGAAGAGACACCATGACCACAGCAACTCTTATAAAGGAAAACAGTTCATTGGGGCTGGCTTACATTTCAGAGGTTTAGTCCATTATCATCAGAGCAAGAAGCATGGTGTGATACAGGCAGACATGGTGCTGGAGAAGGAGCTGAGAATTCTATATCTTGATACACAGGCAGCAACAGGAGATTGAGACACACAGATCTCAAAGTCTGCCTCCACCATGATACAGTTACTCAAACAGGGCCACATCTCCTACTAGTGCTTTTCCTTATGGGCCAAGCATTCAAAGATACAAGTCTATGGGGGTCAATCCTATTCAAATCACTACATTCCCTGGACCCTATAAGCTGGTAGCCATATAATAATGCAGAAATACATTCAGTCCAATTTTTAAAAATCCAAAGTTCAAATTCTCTTCTGAAATTTATAGAATCTCTTAACTATAATCCCTTATAAAATCAAATTTAAAAAGCAGATCACATACTTCCAACATATAATGGTGCAGGATATACATTATGATTCCAATATGCAGGAAGGGAAGCGCAGTTAGGAAATATTAGACCAAAGCAAAACTAAAAACAAGCTGGGCAAACTCCAAACTCTGAATCTCCATGTCTGATTTCAAAATGCTCTTCACTTCTCCAACTCTTTTCAGCTTTGTTGACCATAACAAATGTCTTTTTTTTTTTTTTTTTTTGGTTTTTCAAGACAGGGTTTCTCTGTGTAGCTTTGTGCCTTTCCTGGAACTCACTTTGGAGACCAGGCTGGCCTCGAACTCACAGAGATCCGCCTGCCTCTGCCTCCCGAGTGCTGGGATTAAAGGCGTGCGCCACCACCGCCTGGCAACAAATGTCTTTTTTTTTTTTTTTTTTTTTTTTTAGATTTATTTTATTTATTATGTACACAGGCCAGAAGAGGGTACCAGATCTCATTCCAAATGACTGTGAGCCCCCATGCAGTTGCTGGGAATTGAACTTGGGACCTCTGGAAGAACAGCCAGTGCTCTTAACCACTGAGCCATCTCTCCAGCCCTTCTTTCTTTTGAGTTGGTTCCACTCCCTACTTTTTATACATACCCATTCCAGGTCAGTAAAAGTGTTCCCGACCCAGACAAAACCTACTCAAATAATAGCTTAAAAATCTCTAAGAAGTGACCCCTGATTTGGCATCCTCCCAGGAATGGGGTCCAACAATGAGCTGGCTTTCACAGCCAAATCTCCCAATTAATAGTTAAAGCTGTAGCTATAGATTGAAAACTTCATTGTGCATATACACCTTAGCATTCTGGCCAAGTAAAAAGAATAAACAAGATGTAAAACAACAACAAACTCTCATTGGAGTCTACCTTCCTTTGCTTTGCTTCTGCCAGCTTCGCCCCATGTAGGGAGGGATTTTCCCCCTCTAAGATTATGTCTGAAAAACCTCCCCCACTGCTTCCCAACAGTTGGCAGAGACCAACAGTTGGCCAAACTCTCTAACCATTATTTTCTCATATCACTACAGGCACTTCAGTCCATAAAGGCTATTCAATGGACTATCCTAGAGACCCAGTTGACCTCCAAGTAAACCATCAGATTTCCCTTGTTTCAGTCCAATGATTGAGCTAGTTTTTATACATACCATAGTTGGGTCAAGCAAATAGCCAAAGAGTCACTGGAACTAATCTGAATAGGACCCTACATGGTGATTCTCTCCACTCCTATGGCAGTAAAGATAGCTGGTATTACAGCATGGATCCACAAATACCTAGCTCAAAAGTGGAAGATAAGGATGCTGCCAAATGGACTGTCTCTGGACTATGAGTCAATTAAAAGTAGGTTTCATTGGGTCCCCAAGCCCTCCCACTCCCTGTCCCTCTAAATTCTCCTGAGTCTTACTTTTGGTACGAATACAGGGTTATGATCCAACCCCCAATGCCCTTAGGTCTGGACCAGGGAACTAAGAAGGACAGATACAGGGAAGATAATACCTAAGGTAACTACAGACCTGCAATCCATATTCATTTTGACCTTTGCTCATTGATGCCCACTTTAAATGTCTGGTTATATTAGAGAAAGGAAAGATATGGAGATTTATCTTTTGAGATAGAAATGCAGAGTTTGAAATTCTGTGTATGTCCAGTGGTTGGGCCCCCTGGTTGCCAGAAATAAGATAGTTTCAATTGCAAAAATTGGGTTTATGAAACTAAGAAATTTTTTTATAAAGTTTTGGGCCTATGGGAAACAGAAAATACTTGTAGACTCAGACCCAATATGACAGGAAGTGACCCTGATTATGGACTTAATCATTCCCAGCCAGAAATCAGCCAAGACTTCTGGTTATGCTTAGATACCTTGCCCCCTTACTAACCAGACTGTCAGCCCATTGACAGACAAACCTCACTGTGACTCGGGGCAGACCAATTTAATGTTCTACTTTATCAGTTAATACATCTGGATAACCATATTCCTGAGCCCCTGAGACTGCTTTGTGGGCATGTACCAATGGTTTGACTAAATGTGCCTCTTCTGATGCTTTCTACACTAAGTAGAACACTTGATCAGGACCTGATGGTATTAAAAGTTTCCATTTCTGAATTAAAACAAGTTAGATTCCCTTACAAAAATGATGTTACAAAATTCAAAAGGCTTAGAAAAAGACCTATTGTTTCTACGCTGATTTTCAGGAGTAATTTTTAAAAATATTGCCATGGTTAGGGAAATAATTGATACCTGCCTCCATTCTCTTAGTTTCCTCTTGTATAATATTAAAAGGACCAGCCTTAATATTATACTACCCAGGGGCTCAGGAGTGAAAACTACAAATGGTGAGAACTATTTTCAAGAAATAGAATCTCAGCACACCGAGCTCTTTAGTCCATTTGCTTATTCCTCTGAGATACAATATGTTCTTGTGCCTAGCTCCTTTCTTGCCTGATTTCTCTCTACCTTTATCTACTGTTCCCTCTAAGTTCTATCTTAATTCTCTCATCTTAATTCTGCATCATCTAGGTCCTTATATCATTCTTACCCAGCTAGTACTTCCCTATCTGGCTCTTCCTCATCTTCCATCTCATCCACACGTTCTCTCTGGTCAAAATCCTCCTTATCCCTCTCCATTCTCCATCCTCAAGTTCTCCTTATACCTCAGTCCTCTCAAGTCTCTGAGGTGTTCGGTTATAAACCAAGCAATAGCAATCCTTTGCCAGAGCAAGGTCACCAGGCTTGAATTCTTTTGGGGTCATAAAGGTTGGTAAGAATTTTCCTCAGGCAGTGACCACCAGGCTTTCTTTTACAACCCAAAATGGGAGTGGTAAAAGAGGAGGTCAACTGAGTGCTAATGACCAGTTAGTATATCAAAAAGGGGATCTATGTGCTCAGTCTACATTCCTAGAAGTGGTTAGGTAAGAAGTTAGGGGTCCATTAGTAAGGATGTATAAGAAAGGAGGTGCTGTGGGATGGTCTGTATGTCAAATCTGTTGCTCTGATTGGTCAATAAATAAAACACTGATTGGCCAGTGGCCAGGCAGGAAGTATAGTTAGGACTAACAGAGAAGAGAATTGAGAGAACAGGAAGGTAGAGAGAGACTCTGCCAGTCACCGCCAGGACAAGCAGCATGTGAAGATGCCGGTAAGCCACGAGCCATGTGGCAAGGTATAGATTTATAGAAATGACTTAATTTAAGATATAAGAACACTTAGCAAGAAGCCTGCCACGGCCATACAGTTTATAAGTAATATAAGCATCTGAGTGATTATTTTATACATGGGTTGTGAAACTGTGGGGCTTGGTGGGACCTGGAGAGAAGCTCTCCAGCAACAAGGAGGGTCTCACCCTAAATTGCACAAGAAATAAAGCTATCCTCCTGACCTAGGAGACAGATGTTGTTTCATTTGGCCTTGGATACTTGACAGGTATTTTAGATAAATACACTGTTAGGAGTTCCACAAAGCATGCATAGCATTACAAGAAAATCACTGTAGGAACCAGCTAATAGACATACAAAAGCTAAATCATCACCAAGACTTCTTAAGCCATGGCTTGACCTTTGGAGAAGTCCGACTTTCCCAAGTAATAGCTTTTGTGATAGTAGCTGAATTCTATTATGTTTTCCTGTGGCTTGTAGCAGTCCCCTGGCTAACTACTCTGCTATCATTACTGACTGGGCCTTTAATTCTCATTCTGATTGGCTTAATGGTGGGGCCCTGTATTTTAAACTAAAACAGGATCATTCCCTGATCTGACTCATTGACTAAGTCCAGTGGAGAATTTAACTGGTCCTAGACCTCAGTAGATCCCCAGACCTTAGCACGAGTGACTCCATGATGTAAGTGCTACTCAGGCTGTAAAACAGCATGCAGAGAGCATCACTTGCTAAATATAAAAATAAAGGCCGGCCGAGCTGTAGTAGTGCACGCCTTTAATCCCAGCACTTGGGAGGCAAAGGCAGGTGGATCTTTGTGAGTTCGAGGCCAGCCTGGTCTACAGAGCAAGATCCAGGAAAGGCACAAGCTACACAGAGAAACCCTGTCTCAAAACAAACAAACAAACAAAATAATAATAATAAATAAAATAAAGGCCTAATCCATCAAAGTCCATAGTTATGGGAAGTTTCTAAATGTACTAACCTTACTTTTTAGTCTGTAGTCCTGTTTCTGATTAACTGTGCTAGTTAACTGAAAAGTCAACCCAGAACATGGTTTTTGTGCTTAAAAGCTCATCCTGAAAAAAGGCTCAGGGCTACACTAGGCTACAGAACACCCAGTGTAGTTGCAAGACAGCTAATAAAGACTTTCTCTTATCTTAAACCCAGAAGTCTTCCCTGATGAATATCTACAACAAACACCTCATGGAACTTTCTCCAAAATTGATCGCATAATGAGATACCAAGCAAGTCTCAACAGATACAAAAAGAAGTGATATAACTCCCTGCATCCTATCAGAGAACAACAGCTTAAAGCTGGATATTAACAGCAGAAATATCAGAAAGTTGACAAATTCTTGGAGCATGAACACCTTTCTAATGAATGAAAACTGGGGAAAGATAAAATAAATAAATGAAAACACTTTCTAGAAATAGCCACATGACAGATTGAATGTTTTCTCAAAAAACCAGCCCACTACTCTTTCATTCAGCCTTACTTGATTTCTCAGGACTTGTACAGAATGCAGAGATAATGTGCCAAAACATTACACAAACAACCTGACTTAGTGACTGTTCTATTACTATGAAGACATGCAATAACAAAGGCAACTCTTATACTGGAAGGCTTTTAATTTGGGGATTGATTGCAGTGACAGAGGGTTAGTCTATTATCATCTTCAAAGGAAGCTTCAGTGGGCAGGCATGGGGCTGAGTGTTACATCCTAATACGGAGGCAGGCAGCTAGAAAGAAGCACTTGCCTTGCACTAGTCTTTTGAAACCTCAAAGCCCACCTACAATGACACATCTATACAAACAAGACACACCTACTCGCACAAGGAAACACCTAATTTTACACAGTTACTCCCTTTAATTGGGAGTCAAGCATTTCAAGATAGGAGCCTGAGGGTGCTGAGGAAATATAAAATATGACAGAATATAAACTAAGGAGAAAAGAAATTAAGGAAGAGAGAGAGGGGAAGATAGGAGGAGAGAGGAAGAGGAAGAGAGAAAAGAGGACACAAACACAGAGAAAATATTTCCTCTTGGTAGGGATAACCAACTCCTTTGTCTTGGCAATAGGCTTCATTGGTATAACTTTCCCTACACCATCTAAGAAGAGGTTAAACAATTCAAGGTTTCCAAACTCAAGTTTCAGTCTCTATCTTTTCTCTGTGTGCATGGCATTAACCCTTGTTTCCCTCCATACCTAGTTCCCTCAGAGAACCTGAGAAACCTTGGATCAGGTCTGTTGAAAGCTGTAAAGGCAGCCTCTTGGTGTCTTAAGTGTGACTGTTGTAGACGATGACATCCAAAAGCTGTATTTCTAACTGGGTAGAAGTGCCACATAAGGCTACTAAGGTTTTAAATTTGATTTAACTATATTAACAAGTGGAAATCAAAAAGTCTAAAATTCCAGACAATATAGTCAGAAATCTCTCTGATCACATCCCAGACCAGACTCAATTGGGACAAGATGGGACCAAGCAACACCTTGTGTCTGGGGACTGAGGAGAGAGTGAAAAACCTGGATGATAGCAATTGGCTTCTATAGTACAATCTTTGTGGTAAGACATATGGATGGACTCAACTGTCTCTGCTCAATATCATGGAAATCTTTCTTCTGTTCCTTAGCTATGTGGGGCCAGCCTGCCTATGCCATAGGTACCATCTCCTCCTACATTCATGATAATAGAACAAAGGTGTCTTTTTAAAGGTAGGGTGTAACTGTGAACATTTAACCTTTGAGAACTGGGGATTCCACTGGGACTTGTGCCTGATGTAGGATGGGCTTGCCTTAAGAGAGAGCTGGGCTAACCTTGAGGAGAAAGCAAATGTCTCTAATCCCAGGACTCGGGAGGCAGGGGCAGGAGAATCTCTGTGAGTGAGTTCAAGGCCAGCCTGATCTACCAAGTGAGTTCCAAGACAGCCAGAGCTGTTACACAAAGAAACCATGTCTGTAGGGCTAGGAAGACTAAAAATTTATGCTACTAACAATAGAAATAGCCATCATGAATGAAAAATGGCCATCATGAATGAAAAAATGATCTACACGTGATTGAATAAACAGTAAATGCAGTGGCACCATCTGACTTCAAACTTGGAATGCAACTGCAATAAACACTGCACTGTCACTGAGGGGTGATGGTGCACTCCTTTAATCCCAGCACTTGGAAGGCAGAAGCAGGCGAATCTGTGAGTACCAGGCTAGCCTTGTCTACAGACCAAGGTCCAGGACAGCCAAGGCTACACAGAGAAACCTCGTCTCAAAAAAACAACAACAAAGACTGTGCTGTCTGGGAAAAAATAAAGATATCAATGGAATATGAGAGCAAACTTAGAAATAAAGGCACAATTAATATAGTCAATAATGACACATGAGGCCAGGAAATCCAGCAAGTCCATCCTTACTGACACACATGACTGGACCACCCTGGCAAATGTGTTAATGACACAGACTTTACGCCCTGCACAGAATTAACTGCAGACGGATCCTACACCTGAATGTTCAGGGCCAAGTGCAGAACTTCTAGAAGACACTAGAGAGACCAGGGCTCTGTGAAGTGGTGCACATCCTGCTTGATGACGAGGATGTTTCTATACAAGAGCTTCTGCTGGTGATGCTCTGTGCAGTTGCATCCAGCAGAGAGAGAAGTCATTCAGGGGATCACGTTTCTGCCTGGGAGTTGTAGGGACTTCAGGTGACCAGATGGAGTCAGTCTCCCAAAGCTGAGAGACATGCTACCTGGCCCCTACCATTGTAGATTCTGAGCTCACCCCGCTCTTTTCACTGCTCCTGGCGTCAGTCACAGTGAAGCATACGGAACCATGAGTCTCGCTCAGCCCGAGTAGGGCTTGCAGCACGGCAGACCAGAAGTGCCCTCCCCATTCTGATTGGCAGTCAGTCCAGAGGCTGTGATTGGCTTGTGATGCCTGAGTGACAGAAACAGCTCCCTTCGGGAAAGTGTCCTGTGAAGTAACACAGTATAATGGCGGCCCCTCACTCACCATGGCTGATTCCGAGCTCACTGGCTCTACTTAAGGCTCCCAGCAGCCAGTCACAGCCCAGCACACAGAACAGGAGACCTGCCTTAACCACTAAGCCACAGACCTTACAGCAGGGCGGACTGGAAGTGCCCTCCCCATTCTGACTGGCAGTGCATCTGGAGGTCCTGATTGGCTACTGAGGCCTGAGTGATCTAAACAGCTCCCTTAGGGACAGTGCTGTGAAGTGAGAGAACCCAATGATTGGCAGCTCTGGCTTCCAACCCAGGCACAGAACTGCCCCAGACCTGCAGAGGTTGGCATTGCAGCAGAACTTGGGCCTGGACTGCAATATTGTCCCTGTATTATTCCTGTATTTAGGAGGCATTTCTTCTTCCTTGTGTGGGCATAGGACCTCTAGCATACAAAGATTATTAAACAACATGCAGTGGAGTGATCCCCCTGCTTCACAGCTGAAAGCGCACCCAGTCCACCCAGGTCAAATTTAAACCACCTGATTGATATTCTCCAAGCATCAGCAATTTTAAAAAGACACACCTGGGATTGCTCACGCCTCTCGAAGATGCACGTTGGTAATCAAAACACTAACACTTTCTCAGCTTTCTATGGTGGCACTGGAGTACCATGCCAGCACTTGGGAGGTGGAGACAGGACATCAAACATTAAACCAGGTTGCTCTATGACCTGGAACACCTGCATTTAGGGTCCCCAAAGAGGAGTTGTTCAGAGTGAGGACCTGGGTTAGAAAGATAAAAGTCTGGGATTAGCCAGGCAATGGTGGCACCTGCCTTTAATCCCAGCACTTGCAAAGCAAACTCAGTGGATTCCTGTGGTGAGGCCAGCTCGGACTACAGAGCAAGTTCCAGGATAGCTAAAGCTACACGAAGAAACCCTGTCTTGAAAAAAGAGGGGAAAGGTGCTATAACATCGACCAGCTAGGTGGCTCAATGAGTAGACACTTGCAACTAAGTCCGAGGGCCTGAGGTCAGTACCCAGGAGAGAACCCATGCCTCCAACCTGTCCTCTGACCTTCATACATGTGCTGTGGCATGTGTGTTCACTCACATCTCAATGGCCCATCAAATTCAGAATTTTGAAAAGAAAAGTCAAAAATAATAAGAAAAAAAAAGCAGCAAAATGAAAAATAATTCAACAGATTAGCTACTGAGCTCCTTTCAGTCAGGAACAGGTTTTTGTGGGCATTTCTCACCTCTGAGGACCTGTGAACTCGACAGTGTGCCATTCACCACACATATCTGGGGAGTGGACCTAACACCTTGGAGCACTGATTACAGGAACTGGGAGCTAATGCAGATCCTGGAATTATATGACAGCATACCTGAACTCAGGTTTTATCCAGTAGGGCCAGAGTAAGTGTCTTCTCAGGCATGGCCAACCCTGTCCAGCAATCCACTTCATTTTCATTTTGACCTCTGTTCACTGATGCCTACCTTAAACGTCTGGCTGTAGCAGGATGGCAGTGGTGCACGCCTTTAATCCCAGCACTCGGGAGGCAGAGCCAGGCAGATCTCTGAGTTTGAGGCCAGCCTGGTCTACAGAGTGAGATCCAAGACAGGCACCAAAACTACACAAAGAAACCCTGTCTCAAAAAAACAAAACAACAACAACAACAACAAAAACCTCTGGCTGTATTAGAGAAAGCAAAGATGTTGGCCTTTATTTTTTGAGACAGAAATACAGAATTTACAATTCTATGCATGCCCTGTGTTTGGGCCCCCTGGTTGCCAGAAACAAGGGAGTTTCCATTACAAAAACTGGGTTTGTGAAACTGAGCCTTTCTGGAAAACTTCATTAAAAAGATTCTGGCCTACGGGAAACAAGAAATACTTCCAGAATCAGAACCCATGCCACAGGCAGGGTCCCTGAGGATGGACTCAATCATTCCCAGCCAGAAATAGGCCACGATTGCTGGTTATGTTTAGACACCTGGTCCCTGTCATATTACATAGGGATAGGAATTAACCAGACTGTCAGCCTATTGACTGACAAAACTCACTGTGACTGGGGGCAGCCCAAATGTTCTACTTTATGGGTTAATTCATCAGGATAACAACAATATTACTGAGGCCCTGAGACTACTTGGTGGGCAGGTACCAAGGGTTTCACTAAATGTGCCTCTTCTGATGCTTTCCATACTAAGTGGAGAGGTCTTGATCAAGACCTGATGGTGTTAAAAATTTCCATTTCAGAATTAAAACAATTAGATTCCCTTATAAAAATGATTACAGAAAATTGAGAAGGCTTAGACTTACTTCTCATGAGATAAAGGAAACTATGTATAGCTTGGGGGGGGATGGGATGGACTTGTTCCTATGCTAACTGATCAGGAGTAATTTTAAAAAAAAATTGTCAAGGTTGGGGGAAAAAATTATTCCAGTCTCTGTTCTCCTTGTCCCATTGGCTAACTACTCTTGATCAGCACTTGCTAGGTCTTTAGTTCTCATTATAATTGGATTAACGATGGAGCCCTGCATCTTAACTAAAGTCCATGATGTGACTCATTCACTAAGTCCAGGGGGAATGTAACAGGCCCAAGTCCTTAGTAGGACCCCAGACCTTAGCACAACTGACTCCAAGATGGAAGTGCCATTCAGGCTGTATAACTCAGCATATAGAAAATATCACCAGCTAAAAGGAAAATAATATCTAATCCATCAAAGTGCATATTAAAAGGAAGTCTCTAAATGAACTACCCTTGCTTTTTAGTCTATAGTTCTGCTTCTAGCTAACTGTTCTTGTTAACTGAAGTATGGCAACCCAGAACATGGTTTTGTGCTTAAAGGGTCATCCTGAAAAAGACTCTAGGCTACACCGGGATCCAGAGCATAGTAGTAGCAGGTCAGTTAATAGTAGTAGAAGGCCAGCTAAGACTTTCTATTGCCTTAAATCCATGTCCCAGCAGTCCTTTCTGGTGAATACCCCACAACAAGCACCTCACGGAACTTTCTCCAAAAGTGACCACACATTCAGACACAAAGCAAGTCTCAACAGATACAGACAAAACAAAATAACTCCCCGAACCCTATCAGACCACCACAATTAAAGCAGGATATCAACAACAGCAGAAGCATCAGAGACCATACAAACTCGTGTAACCTCAATACATCTCTAATGATGAATAATGGGTCAAGATAAAAATAAGGAAATGAAAGACTTTCTAGTGATAACCATGCCACAAACTGAATGCTTTCTCAAGGAATCAGTCCATGGAGCTGGAGAGATGGTTCAGCAGTTAAGAGCAGGGGCAGCTCTTCCAGAGATCCTGAGTTCCATTCCCAAGCAACCCCATGGTGACTCAATCATTTCTGATGCCCTCGTCTGGAATAAGGTATCAATGCAGATAGAGCACTCATATACCTAAAATAAATAATTAACCTTAAAAAAAACCAGTTTCTAATAACTGAGACACACACACACCCAAAATAAGATCAGTTCATTACTCTTTCATTTTGCCTTATTTGATTTCCCAGGACACGGACATAATACAGAGAGATAATATAACAAAATATTACACAACCTGTCTTACTGACTCTTCCTTCCCTTGCTGTGAAGAAGCACTACGACCAAGGCAATTCTGATAATGGAAGGCTTTTAATTTGGGGATTAATTACAGTGACAGAGCGTTAGTCCGTTATCATCTTGAAAGGAAGAAATGCAGTGGCAGAGATGGACCTGAGTGTTACATCCTAGCACAGAGGCAAGCAAGACAAAAGAAACACTTGCCTTTCACTGGGCTTTTGAAACCTCAAAGCCCACCCACAGTGCTACACCTATACAAACAAGACACACCTACTCCCACAAGGGCATACCTCCTAACTTTACTCAATTACTTCTACTAACTGGGACTAACCATTCAAAGACAGGATCCTGAAGGTGTTGAGCAAATATAAACCATGACATTACTCCCCATATCTCGTGTTGCTAGTCCAGGATACATAGATTTATTGTCCCAGCCTTATAAGTTTAATTTTTGGTCATTTCTAAAACTGCTGGTCAGCAAATACCTTTGGAGGAGGGGAGGGGGAAGCATCTCTCAAGATAGTTACTGATTTTTCCCTTTCAACCTCTGCTTCCCAAGTACTAGGTTAAAGACATACACTACCACTGCTTATCGGGGACTATGGGGGTCCAGCCCCTCGAGAGTCCCCTCCCAGGGTACAGGAAGAATCTACAACCAGCTGATAATTTAATCTTTGGGGATAAGAAATGAATCTATGTACAGGAAACTCCTTAGTCCATACACTTTATTATTCTGTGTAATTCTCTCTACACAGCTTCTATTCTGCTCTCATGCCTAGCTCCTTTCTTGCCTTATTTATCTGCTGTCTCCTCTAACTTCTATCTTAATTCCTTCATATTAATTCTGCCCCATCTAGGTCCTCATTCATCTAGTTCCTTCCCATCTCAGCTCCTCTCTCATCTCATCCTCTCTCATCTTGTTCTTCCCCATCTGGCTCTTCCTCATCTTCCATCTTGTTCCTCTAGTCCTCTCTTCTAGCCCTTCAATCTAGTTCTTCCCATCTAGTTCATTCCTCTCCAGTTCTTACCCATCTAGTTCTTCTGTTCTCTTTTCTCTGTCTTGTCCTCAAGTTCTTTCTGTTCTCCATCCCTCTTCATTCTCTAGGGTGTTCAGTTATAAACCCAAGCCATAGTGATCCTCTGGCTGAACAAGGTCACCAGGCTTGAATTCTATGGGGTCATCAAGGCAGGTAAGAATTTTCCTCAGGCAGTGGTCACCAGGCTCTCTTTTACAACCCAAAATGGGAGTGGTAATAGAGGAGGTCACCTGAGTGCTAATGACCGGTTAGTGCATCAAAAAGGGGATCTATGTGCTCAATCTACATTCCTAGAAGTGGTTAGGTAAGAAGTTAGGGTTCTATTAATAAGGTTGTATGAGAAAGGAGGGTCTCACCCTAAATTGCACAAGAAATAAAGCTATCCATCTGACCTAGGAGACAGGTGTTGATTTCTTCAGCCTTGGATGCTTGATAGTTATTTTAGATAAATACACTGTTAGGAGTTCTTGGAAACACACAAGAAAATCATTTTAGGAACCAGCTAATATATATGCAAACCTAATTAAAGAGTCATTTAAAGGAAAGGGTGCAACAGTGCACATTTAACTCTGGAGAGGTGTGGATCCCACTGGGAACTGTGCCTGAGAGAGGATGGGCTTCCTCAGCAGTGAAGGACTAACCTTGAGTAGAAAGCAAAAAAGTGTCTATTACGTCAATATTATATTATGACAATGAAGAATTTGAGCTATAGATACATCAAAAGTTCAATTAAAAAGTCTAACAATTAATGCTACCAACAACAGAAATCGCATGAGAAAAGGCCATCATGAATGAAAAATTGATCAACACACGACTGAATAAACAGTACACACTGTGACACCATCTGACTTCAGACTTTGAATGAAACTGCAACAAAGACTGCACTGAACTGGGCTGTGGTGGTGGCACACACCTTTAAACGAAGCACTTGGTTGCTTGAGGCCAGCCTGGTCTACAGAGTGAGTTCCAGGAAAGCCAGGGCTACATAGAGAAACCCTGTCTCAAAAAAAAAAAAAAAAAAAAAAAAAAGACTTGACTGTCTGGGGAAAGAATAAACAGATCAAGATCAACAGAACATGAGAGCAAACTTAGAAATAAAAACACAATGAATATAAAGTCAAATGAGACACGAGGCCAAGAAACCTAGTAAGTCTGCCCTTACTGTCATAGGCAAATGAACCACTATGGCATCTACATGCAGATGTGTTAATGACACAGACTTTATGCCTGCACAGAATTAACTGCAGACGGACCCCACACCTGAATGTTCAGTGCCAAGTGCAGAACTTCTAGAAGACAGCAGAGTGACCAGGGCTCTGCAAGTTAGCAAATTTGGCTTCCCTGGCCACAGTTTTTACTGAATGAAATGAAAAAATTATCACCATAGGATATTTCCACACAAAGGCTCACACTCCCCCATGCTCTGAGAGGCGCAAACCGCAGCGCCTGCTTCTGCAGGAAAGTTGCAGGGACCTCAGGGGACCAAAGGGAATCACTCCGCACACCGCGTCCTGACGCCATGTCCACAGCCCCGGGGCGAGGGACCCCACTCCGGCTCCCGCGGCTTCTCCCCACGAGGGACCGCGGCCCCTCACTCACCATGGCGGATTCCGAGTTCACCCGCTCTTCTCAAGGCTCTGAGCAGCCAGTCGCAGCCCAGCACACAGAACAGGAGACCCGCCTTTAACCGCTGAGCCACAGATCATGCAGCAGGGCAGATCGGAAGTGCCCACCCCATTCTGACTGGCAGTCCATCTGGAGGTCCTGACTGGCTACTGAGGCCTGAGTGATCTGAACAGGTCCCTTAGGGACAGTGCTGTGAAGTCAGGGAGCACAATGATTGGCATCCCTGGCTTCCACCCCAGGCACAGAACTGCTCCAGACCTGCAGAAATTGGCAGTGCAGCAGAATTTGGGAATGGATTGCAAAGTCTTCCCTGAACTATTCCTGCACTCAAGAGGACTCTTTTTTAGGGAATTAGGTTTTGCTATGAACTGAGAAAGGACAAAAGAAACCTGCCACTTTCTGGGCTAGCAATACCTCAGGCAAGCTGTGGGAAAAGTGCTATGATTTTCACTTTTGTAAAAAGAAAGTTTAATTTAAAAAATTATGCACTCTCTTAAACTGTTATTCTGTAGAAAATGCCCATCAATGTAAATACAGGAGTTAGAGAAGTAAACTTTATGGGATCTGAGTGAGCTTTTTACTTATCATTACTCTTGGAGTCAACATAAGTCTTGGCCTTTGCCCCCAAGTCCACGGTCCACTTTTTGACATCCCTGTCTGGCATCTGTGACGGTGCTGAAGCAGCAGCCAGCAGCAGTGGCAATGGCATGAAGAATCCCTGTCCAGCTGCTTTACTGCTGTGCTCCACTGCTCTGTGGAGGAATTTTATCCTGTGTCCTGCCTGCAGGCCTTCCACTGAGGGTTCTTTAAAGCCACACGAACACTTGACTGGCATGTTCAGTCTGGCTCATCGTATGATTTATGGCTCAGTAATCTATTTTCTCAGGGCTACTCATTTCTACCTGAAAATGGAAAATAGCAGGTGGAGTCACATGCTAATGCTGATTATGGAATGTATGGGATGTTGGGGGCACAGAGGTCTGTGTACTCACAGAGAAGCAGTAACAGAACCAGGAAGTTAATCATACATGGGTGTTTGGTCATTGGAGGAGATACAAATGAAATAACTGCATTCCATCCAGAAGACTAAGAGTGGATTTTGTTAATGACCTTTTTGCTATCTGTGGAGCAGACCTCACCCACTTTTTGCTATAGAGGCAGACCTCACCAATATTCCCCAGAATGATTGTCCATAGTTACAGGAAAGTCTCTAAATGCACTAACCTTGCTTTTTACCTCCTACAGTTTCACTTCCGGCTAACTGTTCTTGTTAACTGAAGTATGTCAACCCAAAACATGGTTTTTGTGTTGAAAATCTCATCCTAAAAGAGATGTGGCATTACACTGTGGTCCTGAATATTCAGTGTAGTCCCAGGCTGCCTTATGCAGACATTCTATTGCCTTAAACCTATGCCTGAGCAGTCCTTTTTGGTGAATACAATTCTGGTGATGTGGACCAATGAGATGATGCCATCTCAGCAGTTACTAGGTCAGGTAGTGCTTTGTCACTTATGTGGAAGTCATGTCCCAGGACAGGTCGCCAAACTCACTAGGCTCGGGAAGTTACACTGGGCCTCGTGCCCAGGCCTTATGGGGCCCAACAGTACTTCCTCACAGTTTACAGGTTTAGTCCATTATCGCCATAGCAAGAAACATGCTGATATACAGGCAGACAGGGTGCTGGAGAAGGAGCAGAGGTTTCTACATCTTGATCTGCAAGAAGCAGCAGGACACTGAGACACACAGATCTCAAAGCCCACCTCCACAGTGACTCACTTCATCCACCAAGGCCACATCTACTGGAACAAGGGCCACAACTCCTAATAATGCTAGTTCTTTTTTTTTTAAATATAATTCTTTATTTTGTCTACAGGTATTGGGGACTATGGGGGTCCAGCCCTTCAATAGTCCTCTCCCAGGGTCCAGGAAGAATCTACAACTAGCTGATAATTAATCTTTGAAGAAAAGAAATGAATTTATGTACACGAAATCCCTTAGTTCAAACACTATATTATTCTGTGTCGGTTCTCTCTCTACAAGCTTATACTCTGCTTTCATTTTTAGCATCTTTCTTGCCCAATTTCTCTTTAAATTTTTATGCTGTCCCCTCTATGCAGACATTCTATTGCCTTAAACCTATGCCTGAGCAGTCCTTTTTGGTGAAATACAATTCTGACAATACAATTCGTGACATTCTATCGTAATTTTTTCATCTTGTTCTCATCTATCTAGTTCTTTCCCATATCAGCTTCTCTCCCATCTCCTTCTCTCTCATCTGGCTCTTCCTCATCTTGTTCTCCCCTATCTGGCTCTTCCTCCTCATCTTCCATCTCATTCCTCTAGTACTCTCTTCTAGCCCTTCAATCTAGTTCTTCCCCATCTCAGTTTGTTCCTCTCAAGTTCTTACTCATCTAGTTCTTCCATTTTCTTTTCTCTTCTCCATCCCATGCCCTGGAAGCCCTGGTATAAGAAGGGAGGGTCCGAGCTAAATTGTGTAAAGCTATTACTTAATGTCCACCTCTCCTAAGCAGTGTATCCTTGTGGAATTTACCTTAAGTCAGGAGACTTGCATGTGGGCTGTTATCACTCTTAGTCCTTGAAAGTGACTAAGGGAGCTATCTGATTCCAGAGAAAGCCTTTCCTGAGGCTGTTCTCCAAATACCTGGAATATGTATGTCCAGAGAGTGATCAGTCCACACTGTTAGCCCTTCTTGGGGATAAGTCAATTGGGAAAACTATGAAGGCACACATAACAGAATACAGCTGATATATAACAAAACAAATAACACCAAAAGCTCCTTTGAATTTGCTTCCTCTGGAGGAATTCCCTAATTAATAGGGATTCACAATACGCCCCAATGTCTGGTGGACCTAGACACTTCCATCTAGCCATTTCCAGGTCAAAACATCTCGCATGACCAGGACCCCATGGCTTTGTGTGGTTGTGTGAAGCGGGCAGTGCAACCATGTGATCTACACGCATGCGTGGAGTAGCCACATGAGCCTACGTGTACAGGTGCAGCCTAGCCTTTATAAACCAGCGCCATATTCCTAGCTCCATCTCTTTATTCATGTGTCTTTCCCACAGGCCTGAGCACATCTGTCTCTTTCTTTTATCTTAATAAAACTCTTGCTAGTGGATTCTGTTGTGTTTCGTGACATTTCCTCACAGGGTAAGAGCACCACAAATAAATAACATCTGGTGCCTTGACAAAACGGGAACTTTTGGGTGCTCTGCACCTGGAAACCTGGAAACTGGGAACTCTGCTCCATACGTGACAGACCACTGTCCATTCGCCTGGCCACATGAACCTGCATGCAACACCACTTCTTCAATTGGTGAGCCCCCCACTTTCTGTCCAGTGTAAACAGTTTCCTGAATCTGTGACAATGAGTTTAATGTCCGAAGTCTCACTGAGTATTCTTGAAACTGGGGCAACCCCTGACCACGGTCTTTACTGGCTAAGGTCAGCCCCTATCGCAGGTCTAAATTTCTAGCCATCTCCCACATCTGCAGCTTGAGATATTCCTCATGGTTGGACCACCGCCATTGGGTGCATCCTGGGGCCGTGTGGGAGCAACATGTTTTTTCTGGCTTGATGAAGCTGTAGACACTGTTCTGGATTCCTGGGAAATCCTTGCTTCACACAGCAGGGGGTGGTGCTTTTCAGCTGACAAGCCGTCTAGCAGCCTGTGCCCAGTAAAGATCCATCCTTGGACTTAGGTATGGTGATATTTTATTTGTATTAAAATGTTATTTGTATGTTAATAAATAAAGCTGCCTGGGGGTCAGAGCTATTAGCAAGCCATAGGAAAGCCGGGCGGTGGTGGCGTAAGTTTGTAATCCCAGCACTTGGTAGGCAGAGCTAGGTAAGTCTCTGTGTGTTCAGGGATACAGCGAACATTGGATACACACACCTTTAATCTCAATACCAACCATAGAAGACCTGGAGGTCTATACAGACAGGCTGTGATGAGGCAGTCATGTGATTGTGTTTACAACCAATGAGAAGGTAGAACAGAAACTCTATAAAGACTTTAACACAGGAAGTAGCTCTTGTTCAGAGAGATAGGACCACCGCAGGAGGAAGGGTAAAGTTTTAGCTCTTAGCTTTGACCTCTTGGCTTTCTTCTTTGCATTGGTTCTGTGTTTCTTATTTAATAAGATGGTTGGTTACACCTACATTTGGCACCTAACATGACAAGAATCCACTAAAAACCGCTTGGCTTGGCAGCAGGTCCAGTTTCTGGCCTGGGTGGCCCGGCTCCCTAGTTCGGGCCCAGGTCTGACTGACCCACAGCTGGAGCTACTTCCTTAAAGCTGCTGCTACAAACAACTCAGGCCTGCCCTACTGAACAGGGCCCCGCCTGTAAAGCCAAGGCTTGACTCTGCTCAAGTGACTATGCTTTTTTGCTCTCTCTCTCTCTCTCTCTGGATTCACACCTCGAACACCAGGTGGCTGTTTTGAAATTCCCTCAGATTTCTACTGTTCTATGCAGACTTGGTAAGTCAATTAAGATATCTATTTAAAAGAGAATTTTTTTTCTACATTAAAAAAAATGGGCTTTATGCATACATTGGAAGAAAATTGGGCTTTGTTTGAAATTTTAGGCAGTCTGACAATGGAACAACTATATGAGAAGATTAATATTGATCGATATTCAGTTTATTACTTTTCTTATCCTCATTTTACTATTTAAAAAGATAGTCAATTTAAGTGCCAGGATAACAGTCTTAGAAAAACCTGTTCAACCTGTAAAAATGAATAATAGAGAAATTTAAATTCAGACAGAAGAAATTAACAGTGAAGTTGTTTCAAAAGTGGATCATAAGGTCATAGAAAGAAAGCCTGTTTTCACACAACCACCCTTAATTTATCCAGTGGCCGTACAGCAGCTACCTGGTGAAGAGAATGGACAAAATACTTGGATTCCAATTGAAATGTTACACTTACGAAGATTTAAAGAGGCAATAGCATCTTATGGCATGCATTCCCCATATGTAAAGCAAATGTTAAACACCTGGTCAACTTGTCATAGGATTCTACCAAAGGACTGGCAGGATCTGGCACAGGCTGTTTTTGAACCCGAAAAAAATCTCCAGTGGAAAATGTGGTTCAAGGAGGAGACTAAAAATATAAAAAAAACAATGGAGGGATAAAGGAATACAAGTCTGCCAGGATCAGCTTATTGGAGAAGGCCAGTATGCTTCAGTACAAACACAATGTTTATATGATGTTCAAACCCTAATTCTATGGCGAACAGCAGCCTTGAATGCAAGGGACAGAGTTGAGAAACCAGGAAAAAAAAACTGAGTCAATTACAAAGGTTATACAGGGCCCAAAAGAATCTTTCACAGATTTCTTACAAAGATTGACTGTAGATGTAACCACCCATCTTATTAAATAAGAAACACAGAAACAATGTAAAAGAGAAAGCCAAGAGGTCAGAACTCAGAGCTAAAATCTCACCCTTCCTTCTGCTGTCCCAGCTTCCCGAAAGAGAGCTATATCCTGTCTGTACGTCTTTTTTATAGTATTATTGTTCTGCCTTATCATTGGTTGTAAACCCAAACACGTGACTACCTCGTCACTGTCTGAATGTACAGCCCCCTAGGTCTTAAAGGCATATGTCTCCAGTGCTGGCTGTATCCTTGAACACACAAAGATCTATGGGATTAAAGGCGTGTGCCACCACCGCCACACTCTGTCTATGGCTCTAATAGCTCTGACCCCCAGGCAACTTTATTTATTAACATACAATCAATATCACATTTCAGTACAATTAGAATACCACCACAATTGACTTCAGCAGTACAGAGAATGGTCCTGAATTCAGAAGCGAATCAGATAATAATTGAATCTTTGGTCTTTGAGAATGCAAATGCAGCATGCAAAAAAATAATCAGGCCGTTAAAGGCAAGATCTGCACCCTTGGAAGATTGGATTAGAGACACGATAAATGCTGAGGCTCATAACCATGATGATATGTGGGTAGGAGAAGCAATTTCAAAAGGTTTGAGCAATGTTAGATGTTTTGGATGTGCAAAGCAATAACATTTGAAAAGGGACTGTAAATAGGTCATTCCTAGAAACAATGTTTCTTCAAGGAACACTGGCAACAGAATGCCCCTTCCATCTGGAGTGTGCAGAAGGTGTGGTAAGGGAAAACACTGGACCGATGAATGTAGATCAACAAGGGACAGACAGGGTAATCCTTTGCCTCAGGCTTTGGGAAACTCCCAGAGGCCCCCACAGTAAATCCAATTCAAACCTTTCCTGCAGTTGTAGAGGAAACCCCTACTCAAAGCAATTAAATAACCAAATGCCTATTGGAATAAATCATGTTGGTCGGGATGATGAAACAGAGAGAATAAGAAATTCAGGAAAAAAACATAAAGAAAATTTTTGGCAAACTTCTATTAATGAACAAAGACCAAAATTAACAATAAAATAAAAGGTGTTTTGTTGTATGGTCTGGTAGACACATATGCGGACATTACCATAATTGCACCAGAATTTTGGCATCCAACTTGGCCTTTTCAGGAGGTAAACGCTCAACTGTTAGGAATTGGGACATTTTCTGGAGTGAAACAGAGTGCAAGATGCCTCGAATGTATAGGTTGAGAAGGACAGAAAGGAAAATTAAAACCATATGTGGCTAACATAACTATGAACCTGTGGGGTCGAGACTTGTTGCAACAATGGAATACTCAGATTAATATTCCTTCAATCTCAGAAACAAATCATAAACTAGTACATGTTTCTTAGAGAAATATTAGAAGATATTATTCTAATGAGTGCTCACCAGGCATCCATGTCATACAAGAACAGGGCACAACAATTGATAATCTTCCAAAAACACCAACAGCTCTACCTTTAAAATGGTCAACAGACAAGCCTGTATGGGTTCAGCAATGGCCTTTAACAACAGAGAAACTCCAGGCTTTGGAAGAGCTGGTAGAAGAACAGTTAATTGCTCAGCATATTGAAGAATCAACCAGCCCTTGGAATTCTCCTGTATGTTATTAAAAAAAATCTGGTAAATGGAGAATGGTAACAGACCTCAGAGCAATTAACAAGGTAATTCAACCAATGGGCTCTCTACAGTCTGGAATTCCTTTGCCTACTCTGTTACCAAAAGGATGGCCTCTCATAATTATTGATTTAAAAGACTGTTTCTTTTCAATACCCTTACAAGAAAGACAGAGAAAAATTTGCTTTCACAGTGCCTACTTATAATAATTCTCAACCGGTTAAAAGATTTCAATGGAGGGTCCTCCCATAGGGAATGTTGAATAGCCCAACTTTGTGCCAATATTTTGTACAACAGCCATTGGAACTGGTACATAAAAAATTTCCTAAATCTATAATTTATCATTATATGGATGATATTTTATTAGCTGACTCAAATGCAGATACTTTAGAAAGAATGTTTGAAGAAGTAAAGAAATTTTTGCCTTGCTGGGGATTACAGATTGCTCCTCAAAGACACAAAGAGGAGATTCTATTAATTATTTAGGATATAAAATAGAGCTACAAAAAATTAGACCCCAGAAGGTGCAAATTAGGAGAGATCGACTACAGACTCTTAATGACTTTCAACGTTTATTTGGAGATATTTCTCATCTAAGAACTATTATTGGTGTAAAAAATGATGAACTAAATAATTTGTTCAAAACCTTAGAAGGTGACAAGGACTTAAATAGTCCAAGAGAATTATCACCTGAAGCTGAGAAAGAATTGGCCTTAGTAGAAAAGAAGTACATGAAGAGCATGTAGATCATTTTGATCCAAAGCTAGATTG
>NC_051081.1:6510485-6524722 GCF_004664715.2 Peromyscus leucopus
CAATGTGGTAAAGCCTTTGTACAGAAGAGTAGTCTTCTAAGTCATGGAAGACTTCATACTGGAGAGAAACCATATAAATGTGACCAATGTTGTAAAGCATTTACAAAGAAGAGTAATTTTCACAGTCATGAAAGAATTCATACTGGACAGTAACATATAGATGTAATCAATGTGGTAATTTCAGATGTGAATGGTGTGAGCTGGAAACTGAATTGTGTGTTCTATAAGAGGAGCTTGCTGGAGTCTAGTGTCATAGGGGTTCAGGTCCAGAAGAAGAGATCAGGCATCAGGCATCAGTAGTGGAAGGAGACTGCCATGATCTGAGCGTGAAGCAATATAGCTGCTGCTTTATTGAAAAACAACTACACATTTCATGCTTTATAACTGAATCTTAGGTTAGACTCAAGCAGGTTAAAAACAGACTTAATGATTCCAGGATAAAAGCAGCCATCAACCTCATTACAGCATTTTTCCTGAGACAAAAAGTGATAAATTCAGCAAGTACCTTAATTCCTTTCTGGATGTGAGCTCATTGTTTTCTTTCATAGTTGGTTTAATCCTCGGAACTTGGTGTATCCAGTTAGTAAATCATTAAGTTCTCTATGTTTGGTGGAATCAGTGGGATGCAATGGGGCTTCTTGTGTGGCAGTCGGCATAGTATTCACATTGTGTGGTTCCATGTTGGTCGGGATTTTTTCCAAGAAGTTTGTTTAAAGAGACTGCCTTGCCTATGTATAAGTTCCATCCTCTAGTATAGCCTGCAAAATACATTTCCCACAGTAAAAGGCATAAAGAAACTCCATAACATATAGTGAGAATTGTTAAAATTGAAATAAAAATGATGCTGGAGAATTAAGATCGGCAATCAGGAAATGCTGGAACTTTGTCCAACAGCAATGGTCACCGTGCAGTCCATGCCAGGTGCTAAACTGCTAAACAATTTCTCATCCCCTTTTATTTAAGATTCATTTTATTTTTGCTATCTTTGTGAGTCCACATTAATAGTATAGTTTGAAATCAGATGTCAGCCTGTGTGACCCAGTTCTTCCTTTCTACCACGTCTCTTCTGAGGACCAGACCAGGTCCATCAGTCTTGGTTGCAAGCAATTTTACCTGCTGAGCCATGCCATAATGACTGCCATTTGATATGAAAACATTGATGTAGCTGAGTTTTTCATATACAGGTCTACACTGAGAACCTGCCTCAAAACCAAACCAAAACTGCAAACACAAACATTTGTTAAAAAACTGTGTGTGTGTGTTTTGAGATGGAGTCTATTTCAGTTGCCTAGAATGGCCTAGAACTCACACTGTAGCCCTTAAATCCTGCCCCTTGGCTTGGTTTCCTAAGTACCTGGGGAACAGGGCTGGACTAGGGAGTGAGCAAGCCAGAGCACAGAGTGGCTAACTGTGTCCTGGGGCTCACAGGTAGTAGCCAGAGGTGCATGACAAGATCAGAATGTTCCTGGGTTGGATTAGAATCCAGAACCATGCTTCACCATGGATGGGAAGAGTCCCAGTATTCAATCTTGGGGGTCGAAATGTCCTGAGAGTCTCATGTAGGCTAGGGCCACAAATGCAGTGTCAGGCATTGCTTATGAAGAGAGAGATATACAATGCTGAGCCCATAGTCATGGCTTAGTTGGAGCTGCAGTGGCCTCATATAGAGGGTGAGTGAGCATGCCAGGGCCAGAGCTGAGCTCCAGGAGTCCCTGGACAAGGACAAGGAGAATGATGCAAAAGAGGCTTCCTTCTTGCTCACTGGTAGAGCACACTGGGCTGAGATTACACAAAATTGAAAATCCTCCCAGGTGGCAAAGTATTGCAAAAGCCTTCCAATTCTCACATGGGAAACTGAAACAGAGAAGGGAAACTGTCATGGCTAGAGCAATTCTGGGTATTGTTCCAACTGGTTATTGTAACTATGGTAACAAGTGTGGTGCACTTACATCTGTCTGAATAACAGGCATAGGGTCGGGAAGTCACTCAACAAAGGTGAAAGACAACAAATGGACATTAGCATGATTTGAACCCATGTATACCATGTGTACTCATAAAATTTTTAAGTCTGCATGTATTTATTGATTTAGGTGTGAGAGCATGTATGTGTGGGAATCAGAGGACAACTTACCTGAATCCATGTTCTCCTTCAACCATGTGGTTCCCAGGGACGCGGATCTCAGATAGAAAAACAGGCTTGGCAGCAAGTATCTTTACCACCAGAATCATCTCACAAGCCCTCAGTTGTATCATTTTGTGAGAATGTGCATGTGTGGAGGTCACAGGTCAAAGTTGGGCATTTCATAAATTGATATTATACTCCAAGTTGACTTTATCATTATTGGGCATAGCACAGCATCTCCAGACTCCAGAATTCCCCGAGATGTGCCAATGGAGACTCTAAGGACAGGGGAGGCATTGTGGCTTTCTCTCTAGAGCCAAATAGACAAAGTATTTGTTGACCTAAAGTTCAGACAGTGGACAGTGCCTGGCTTATTTGTGCTGTGTGTACACAGGGCCTTGAGTCCTTAAAAGATAATCTGTGTTTTTGATTGTGGTAACAAATCACACCCCCATAAATTCATGGCTGTATTGTCCACATATTGCTTTACTTTTCCTGTTTGTCATTCTGGCCCTATATATTCCACTCCTTTTGTGCTTTGTTTTACCTGAGATCAAGTTCAAATCCCTAGAAGCTGAATATTTCCCCCCCTGAAGAGGCCAATCTGGATGCCAAGATTTGATGAACATCAAAACATGATCTGTTATCCCTTCAAGGGTAACAAAGTAATTGTTTGAATTTTTTCCTTCCCAAACATTTAAATGAGGAACATTTTCAGCACCTGGGGTATTCAAACACAAGTTCTGAGTTGGTTCAGCTCCTGTCCTGAATCTGGTACCCTGTACCGAGCTCCAGTGAAGAGGTCCCTGGTTGCATCCTGGCTCCGGGTGGCCGCTCATGAAACCCCAGTAATTACAGAACTTCCAAAAAAGCCTTTGTGTTAAAGGAACCTTTAAGGTGCAGCAGCTCATAGGAGGAGGAAACACGGAAAGGCCAAATGAGAGTCTTGCTGCTGAGAATCTAGTAACTACTGGCTCTATGGATCATGGTCAGGTAATGGGACATAGAGAAAATCATCTCTGTACAGAGATGGATAGCTTGCTGGATCCAGCCTGGACCAGGTGCCTCAGGGACATGTCCCTGCTTCAGCCATCTGTGACCAATGAAGTTCAGGTTTTGATTTAGGTACAGAGGTGTGTGGTTGTGTCTTGCTATAGATGCAGCTGATGCAAGCAAGCCCAGGGCTGTTGAGGAGACAGCTCAGCCATTCAGTCTCCATCATTGACCTCTGCAAGATAAAGCCTTAGGGACCACCTTCCTCAGCTTGCAGGATGATGTCCAGATCTCCTGCACTGGGAAATCAGCCTGGACATTACCAATGGTGCTAGCTAGCCCCATCACAACATGACTGCCTACACTCTCCCTGTGATTCCCATTACTCTGCAACACTTCACATGTTACAACTTCTGATATGCCACCTACATCACAAGTATCCACCAGGAAAGTGTAAGCTCACTGTGAAAGGGAAACATAACCCGTGTGGAACATGGGATGATGGCAGGAATGTGGCAGATTGGCTTAGTATGAGCTTCTGGACCCAAAACTCAGTTATGGCAATAAACATGAGTACAGTGCGATATTTAAGATATCTAGGGAATGTTGTGGCTCATAGGTAAAGCCCCTGCATAGAATACCCATCATTTTTTCTATAGATAATTAAAAAAGGTCTCAACCTCCTGGAGTACGCAGAAGGTATTGCAAAGCCTGGCATTGTACTGCTGAATTCAGATCATGAAAGGTAACCCTTTGACACTGGGAAATGTTCTGAGTGGGCCTTCTGGAGGCACCAATATCAAATCTGATCCAATCATTATCTGTCAGCATCAAAACTCCCAAAGTTAGCACACAGTGGTTTATTAACTTCATATTTTTATATGCCCATGAGAACAGACAATAGGCACAAAGAGGTATTGTATAGTACAAAGAGCTTCTGAATTAAATCACTTTGTGTATTTTAAAGATGTATTAACCTCGGAATGGATACTGGGATATGTGCTCCATTGGGGAAGAGATTTTGCCTTCATTTTCACATGAGAAAAAAAGCGATCAATGCCATCAAGATTGATAAAGGTAAGGTTTGAATAGGAATGACCTGCTTAATAAGAAGTGACAGTTCATCAGACAGCTTGGTCATTCAATCCAAGCTAATATGAAGACTAACAAATGCCTTTCATTTGATCAGACAAAGAAAAATTTTAAAAAATGTATTTTCAAATGATAATTTACCAATGGCACACTTTTCATACTGGCATGAAATGAAACATGGCTTTTCTTGTATCAATTCCATGCTACAATGTTAGACTGTAGGTTGTAACGTGACCCATGACATTTTGGACATCAGCTTTTGAGTTTTCTTCTTAAACAAAAAGGACAATTTTATTGCTTGCTGTTAAAAATCACAGTTAAGAGATTTAAGTTCATTAAAGTAAATTCAAAGGGTTACTACAGCTCAAACTGTTTTTCTAATTCTCTCAGAGTTGGAGTGATTAGGAGCTAAGATGTTTGAGAGAGCAGTGATAGCCCATGCTTTTCATCCCTGCTGAGACACAGATCTCTACGGCTTACTTTTTTTTAAAGGCATGGTAGTTCACACCTTTAATGCCACTACTCAGGGTCAAAAGTCAGATGCAGTGTTTACAGGTTATTGTAATAAATCCTCTACAGAATTACTAGAAAGGCAGCTAATTTCCAATGGGGACAGGAGCAAAGAGCAGCTTTTGTGGCTGCCTTTATGCTCTTCTCTGTGCATACAACCTTGACCACTGTTTAACCAGATGGTATCCTGACGATATATATCATCATATTTATTGCTTAATTGGCATCTATGGACTCTTCATAAAGCAAAAAGAGTCCACCTACATTTACCATATGGATTCTATTGCAAACACTTTCCATATTAGGAGAATAAATATCCTCTCAGAAAAAAAAAAATCTGCACATTTTTTTGAGGCATGGACAACCTGATAGTGAAGGCCAACTATCCTATGGTGATCTGGGCACCCCTTACAATGGTGGATTGGATCTCTTCAAAGTCGGAGTCCTCAGCATGGAAGGAAAGTTATTACAGTAGAAATGGTACATATCAGAATTCCTTAGTTGCTGGGATATGGTTAGCACTGAAGAAATAGTTCAATTGCCTAATGTGCTCACCCCTCTGCCAAGAGAGGCAACTATTGAACTGCAGGGACCAACAGAATGGTGAAATCATTTGGCTAGGTCATGGTTAACTGATGGCTCATCAACCATTGATGGATCTCAAACTAAAATGGAAAGTGTCACCCGCTAGTCTTGAGATGGAATGACCAAGTTTGAGGAAGAAGATACCACAAAATCATTAAACCACAATTGAATAGAAGACAAACAGCTAAAGGAGGCCAAAGGAACATCTGCAGTTCATGGGCCTGTGCAGTGGCACAGTTAAACAGCAATCAAACTGGAAAAGCACTCACTGGCAGGTGAATGGCAAAGACAGCGGGTCATGGGAGGCATGGATGGAAATGGCAGCACCCGGCAAAACTTAGCAAGGCTGTGAAACTTTATGTATTTCGTAAGAGCATAAAAGAGAAAATCTCTGAAAATAAGGAAATATTGGACAAATTGTCATGTTTAATTTAGATTAGAATATTAAAATTTTTTCAGGGAATACATTCAGAATAAATCAGCAACAATGATAGTTATACATTTGAAAAACTAGAAAGTTTACCCCTAAAACTAAAAAGGAAGGAATATGTAGAATCAAATTACACCAGGGCATTCTATGAGAATAACTAGATAAAGAATCTATAGTGACATGGTGGTTTAAATCTTTAATTCCAGCACTCGCAAGGCATATGCCTTTAATCCCAACAATATAGAGGCAGAGACAGGCACATAAAAATTTAAGTGATTTAAATTTAAAAGCCACTTGAAATCAAAGTGAATGTTGTTTGAGAATATGCCTTTACAAAGTGTGAAGATTTTTCACTGATTGGTTTAATAAAGCACTGAATGGCCCTAGTTAGGCAGGAAGAAGTTAGGCAGGACTTCTGGGGACACAGAGGTCTCTGGGAAGAAGAAAGGCAGAGTTTCAGCAAGGAAGTGTATAAGATGAATTGCTAAACAGTCTTTTTTTTTTCAGTAATTGAGTAAAACTGAAATTTATTATAAGCCACAGTCGGCCTAGGGACCTCCATGCTATATTTATAGCCTCCATTGTTCTATGGGTTGTGGTCTGATTGTTCTTTATTTTATATCTAGAATCCACTTATGAGTGAGTACATACCATGACTGTCTTTCTGGGTTTGGGTTACCTCACTCAGGATGATTTTTCCTAGTTCCATCCTTTTGGCTGCAAATTTCATGCTTTCATTGTTTTTCCCTGCTGAGTAGTACTCCATTGTGTATATGTACCACATTTTTTTCATCCATTCTTCCATTGACAGGCATCTATGTTGTTTCCAGGTTCTGGCTATTACAAATAATGCTGCTATGAACATAGCTGAGCATGTATCTTTATGGTATGAATCAGCATTCCTTGGGTATATGCCCAAGAGTGGGATGGCTGGGTCTTGAGGTAGTTCGATTCCTAATTTTCTGAGAAACCCCCATACTCATTTCCACAGTGGTTGTACTAGTTTACATTCCCACCAACATTGGAGGAGTGTTCCCTTTGCTTCACATCCTCTCCAACATTGGTTGTCAATGGTGTTTTTGATCATAGCCATTCTGACAGGTGTAAGGTGGTATCTCAGAGTCATTTTGATTTGCATTTCTCTGATGATTAAGGATGTTGAGCATTTCTTTAAATGTCTTTCAGCCATTTGTGGTTCTTGTTTTGTGAATTCTCTGTTTAGCTCTTTAGCCCATTTTTTAATTGGACTGTTTAGTATTTTGCTGTCTAGTTTCTTGAGTTCTTTATATACTGTGGAGATCAATCCTCTGTCAGATGTGGGGTTGGTGAAGATCATTTTCCATTCTGTTGGCTGTCTTTTTGTCTTACTGACTGTGTCTTTTGCCCTGCAAAAGCTTCTCAGTTTCAAGAGGTCCCATTTATTAATTGTTGTGCTCAGGATCTGTGCTGTTGGTGTTTTATTTAGGAAATGGTCTCAGGTGCCAATGCATTCAAGAGTGCTTCCTACTTTCTTTTCTATTAAGTTTAGTGTAACTGGATTTATGTTCAGGTCTTTGATCCACTTGGACTTGAGTTTTGTGCATGGTGACAGATATGGATCTATTTGTAATCTTTTACATATTGAGATCCAGTTATGCCAGCACCATTTGTTGAAGATACTTTCTTTTTTCCATTGTATAGTTTTGGCTCCTTTGTCAAAAACCAGGTGTTCATATGTGCATGGATTAATGTCAGGGTCTTCAATTCGATTCCATTGGTCCGTATGTCGGTTTTTATACCAGTACCAAGCTGTTTTTATTACTATAGCTCTATAGTAGAGTTTGAGGTCAGGGATGGTGATGCCTCCAAGGGCTGCTTTATCGTCTAGGATTCTTTTAGCTATCCTGGGTTTTTTGTTTTTCCATATGAAGTTGAGTGTTTTTCTTTCCAAGTCTGTGAAGAATTGTGTTGGGATTTTGATGGGGATTGCATTGAATCTGTAGATTGCTTTTGGTAAGATTGTCATTTTTACTATGTTAATCCTACCTATCCATGAGCATGGGAGATCCTTCCATTTTCTGATATCTTCTTCAATTTCTTTCTTTAGAGATTTAAAGTTCTTATCAAAAAGGTCCTTCACTTGTTTAGTTAGTATTATCCCAAGGTATTTTATATTATTTGTGGCTATTGTAAAGGGTGATGTTTCTCTCACTTCTTTCTCAGCCCTCTTATCATTTGTGTATAGGAGGGCTACTGATTTTTTTTTGAGTTGATCTTGTATCCTGCCACTTTACTGAAGGAGTTTATCAGCTGTAGGAGTTCCCTGGTAGAGTTTTTGGGGTCACTTATATATACTATCATATCATCTGCAAAGAGTGAAAGTTTGACTTCTTCCTTGCCAATTTGTATCCCTTTGATCTCCTTTTATTGTCTTATTGCTCTAGCTAGAACTTCTAGTACTATATTGAATAAATATGGGGAGAGTGGACAGTCATTTCTTTTTGAATGTCTGTTTCCTTGTATCCTTATTAGATTTGCAAAGGAATTACTCATTGCAGGCAGTTTGTTCAAAAGGCAAAGAACTTTTTAAATTTCAACATAAGTTTCTTCATATGTAAGACAACATTCAGTGTATAAACTGCGGGGTGGCTTGTCTCCTCTTATAAGTAGCTTTTTGTCATCCAACTACCATAAAAACTTTGCACAGCTATTAGGGTAAATAAGGCATTTTTCCAAGGGAGCCCCAAACCACGAAGCACCTAGTTCCATATCCTTTCAATTTTTCATTGGAACTGACACTTAAACTCTAGACGATTTTCCTCCTTATTCTTTTAAAAGCTGTATTTTAAGTTTACCATGAACGTATTTTCAAGCTGACAAAAGTGTTTCAGGGCAATGTTGCTATCTTTAGTGGAAAAACTACCTTTCCCAGAATGCATTTCCCTTATATCAGTCCATAATAATACCAGTCCCTTATATCAGTCCCTTATATCATTTCCCTTATATCAGTCATTTCCTATCGTTCTTTTTGGGTCTGAGAGTCAACTTCTAAGTTCTTTTTTTTTTTTTTTTTTTACCAGACTTGCTTACAAATTCTTGCCCGGGAGGTTTGAACAAAGTTTTTGCTTTTGCAACGGGAGATTTGAACAAGCATTTTACATTTCAGCTATGGGATATTGGGAGATTTCTATTCTTTCCTCAACTGGCTTTAACAGGTGTCTCTCCTTCATTTGACACTGGCCCCCAAATCAGAACTGCACCTGCCTCATTAGCATGCATTGAGGCTGGCATTTCTGATAACAACTTTCCTTGGGGATTATGTTTGCCTTAGCCAGTCAGTGAAAAATATTTACAACAGCTTTTCCATAGCTCTTTCAGAGATTTTCTCCCACTGATTTATCTCATTTTGCTTGTTCCTTTTCCCCCAGATGCAGAGCTTCAGGTATCTGTCTGTGGCTCTGTACCTCTGCTAGCTGCCTTTGGAGGTAGGGGCTTTTTTTTTCTCCCACCAATCTGCCTCAAACTCTAGTGCTTTGTCACGTCATATATTTTCTGGGGAGGAATCTGTCCCCTCTGTTTCTTCAGAGTCTTTCTCCCTGACAGTATCCAGTTTGGTCTCAGTTTATCCCCTCTACCCCAGAAACAGTTTCTGACACTGGAGTGGCGGCTTTCCCTGCTACTGAAGGTAGGGATTTTTTTGTCCATTTCTGTTCTCAGGGTCTGTGTGATTTGCATACAGACTGAAAATCTAACAAGGGAGGTTTTTGCCATTTCTAAACTCCCATTAAGACAGGTGTTTTTCCTCATCAGGCCTTCACCTGGTCCAGTCCCCCAGTGGGTTGCATTTGCTTGTCTGGGTGCTTAAGGACTGAGCTTATGCCAGAGGAAATCATCCCTTAGGGCTACACTCCCTCATCTCATTGGGAGTCAGTTGAAACAAAGCTTTTCTCAAAGAGATGCTTTCTCTGACAGAAAAGAAAGCTTTACTCCTGGATAGTTCTGTTCTGCCCTGGCTGGGCTCTTTCCCCAGACAGCGTTCTGACTCAGCAGCACGAATGCTTCAGACACAGTTCAGCTTTACTGTTTTCCCAGAAAGGTCCTTTCTCTAATAGGAAAGCTTTTTCTTGGATTTCTTTTTGCAGCTGTGGACCTATCAACCCAGGACTTGTAGGAAAGCAGACAACTGTGCCGTTCCCACCAGCTTTAGCTTTGTTCATTAGTAATCTTCCCCTGGGCGTTGCACCTTCCTGCCTTGGCTCTGTGCTCCAGGAAGTTTACAACTGCACGAACGCTATTATCCCCGAAATGCACTCCAACTCAGAGACACTGGCCAGTCACCTCTGGGTTTTTGGTCAGAAGGGAGGCTACAATGCTAACAGTTTGCATTGCTTCAGCGGATCTTTGCATTAGGATGATTAGGAGCACCTTTCCATTCTGAAACACCCACTCAGAGACAAAACCTTTGCTGCCTCAGCTCAGCTGTAACTGAAAAGCTTGGCTTTTTTTCTTTTCTCAGGTAAAGTTTCCTGCCTTTTTCTATAGTTTCTCTATAGCTCTTTACCCTTACTCTCCCCAAGCGTTTCCCTCAGGGGACTCTGACCCACTGTCTTTTACTAGCTTGAAGAGACAGAGCTTAGAAGGGGTTTTTAGAAACTTGTTCCTGCCTCGTGCATTGCAGGGAGGATTGTTAAAGCTTGAAACAACTTAGAGACGTTTTGCTGTCTTAAGAGGTTTGTTGTTTTCCCTTAGAGCTAATCACAGGTGGTCTCCATACTAATATCTTCAGGTGATATTAGTTTTTGTCCTTCTGAGAGAAAGTTAAAGGCTTTAGTTTTTAAGTTTAAGAGAGCCTTTGAGAAAGATTAAGACTTTTTAGAGAGATTTCCCCCCCAAATTTTCCAAGAAAATCTTTATAGACTTCTTACACACCCATTTTTGCCTCAGGGAGAAAAACTTTCTCCTGCTGCTTGGACTTAGCATTTCAGCTGTCCCCAAGTCAAAAGCTTCCATAGGAAACTTTTTCTTCCCCAAAAGCTCAAAGAGCTTTTTTACTACCTGTAAAGCCCAAAGAGATTTTTTCCCCCAGTTTGCGTTCAAAGTCCCCAAAGTTAGAAAACTGGAGTTTTTCTGTCTAGTTGCCTTACTTATTTTTTTTCCTACACAATCTTACACTTCTAAGTTTTTCCTATACTATATTACTACCCTATACCTTACTTATTTTTCACAAGTAGAAATTGAGAAAGGGATAGAAGATAGAAAATTTTGACAGAAAAGAATTTCGCTGCAGCATCAAACATCCTTACAGTCCGCTTTCCTTTTCTCTCGAGGATAAAACCCCTCCCTCTCAATAATATATATAAAAATATATATTTTCCATAACACTGGCATGCCTTTCCACTGGCAGGGCTGACTCAGCACTTTCGCCATAAACTCTGTAATAAAACTATTATTTTCCTTTATCTTTAGTCCCTATCTCTTTGTCTTTAGTCCCCCCTTTCTTTAGTCCCCCCTTTTTTCCTTAGTCCCTTTTTTCTTTTTTCTTTAGTCCCTGTTCATGGCGCCATTCTGTGGGGTGTTTACCCACTACCCCCACAGTTCCCCAGAGTTTTCTTGAGTGGGAGCAGCAGGAAATATTAGATAGAAGGATTCATTGCAGAGATTCTTGTGGAGATAAACAGATAGAAAATAAAGGATATCCTCAAGAGGGCCTGGAACCTATTCCAACGGCCCTGACTGTCTCTTCCCCAGGGTTTTTATAGAGATGTCAAGGGGTGGAGCAAAAGACCTCCTCCTGAAGCACAGCCAAGTGCAGACCATCTCACACACCTGCACACAGGCCCGTGGTCCTGATCATCCTCTATGTGGACCTGCTGGGTAAAACCACAAGAAACCCGACAACGGGCTCCCACTAGAGTACATGTGACATCTCCCCTCAAATGCTTAGTGGACTAGGAGGGAAGACTCTGGGATAATTATTCTGGGGAATATTGGTGAGGTCTGCCTTATAGCAAAAGGTATGTAAGGTCTACTGCACAGATAGCAGAAAGGTTACCAAGTCATTAACAAAATCCACTCTCAGTCTTCTGGATGGAATTCAGTTATTTGATTTGTATCTCCTTCATTGAGCAGACATCCATGTATGATTAACTTCCTGGTTCTGCTACTGCATCTCTGTGAGTACAAGGACCTCTGTGCCCCCAACATCCCATACATTTCATAATCAGCATTAGCATTTTTTTTCTTCCAAGTTTAGGTAGAAATGAGAAGCCCTAGGAAACTACATTACCTGAGCTATAGTGACCCAGACTGAACATGCCAGTCAAGTGTTCGTGTGGCTTTAAAGAACCCTCAGTGGCAGGCCTGCAGGCAGGACACAGGATAAAATTCCTCCACAGAGCAGTGGAGCACAGCAGTAAAGCAGCTGGACAGGGATTCTTCATGCCATTGCCACTGCTGCTGGCTGCTGCTTCAGCACCGTCACAGATGCCAGACAGGTTGTCAAAAAGTGGACAATGGACTTGGGAGCAAAGGCCAGGGTGCTATGTAACCACATGAACTCCAGGGCAAAGACTGACACTATTGGTCCCCAAAGCTGGGCTGTCAGAGACTGCAAAGCTTTTCCATTTGCTCTCTTGAGACAGGGTCTCCCTGCAACAGTGTCCTCAGTCCAGAGTACAATTTTGGGCCACACCTAGCTTTTCTTTATTTCATTAATAAATGTGCAGACTTATTAGAAGTTAGACATGGGGGTGCAGGCCTTTAATCTTAGCACTCTGCAGCACAGGCAAACTTATCTTTATGTTTTTTAGGCTAGCCTGGTCTGCATAGTGAGTTCCTGTCCAGTCAGGGCCGCAGAGTGAGACCCTGACAAGAAAATGAATAGAAGCATGATGTAAAAATAAGTGTTCATTATTGGCTTTACTTATTTTCACTAACAATGCAAAATTAAATGAAAACAAATCTGTTGACTCCTATGTCAAGTGGCAATAAAGTATGTAAAATGTAGTCATCAGAGTATTGAGACTCTATAGTAAATATGGAGTGATAAGTAAAAAGCTTACTCTGATCCCATAGTGTTTAGTGCTCTAAATCCTGTATTTACATTGATGGGCCTTTTCTACAGAATAACAGTTTAAGAGAATGCATATTAGTGCACAGTTTTTTAAATCAAACTTTCTTTTTATAAAAATGAAGATCATAGTACCTTTTCCACAGCTTGCCTGAGGTATTGCTAACCCAGAAAGTGGCAGGTTTCCTTTGTCCTTTCTCAGTTCATAGCAAAACCTAATTCCCCAGAAAAAAAGTTCTACTGAGTGCAGGAATAGTTCAGGGAAGACTTTGCAGTCCAGCCCCAATTCTGCATCAATGTCAATCTCTGCATGTCTGGGACAGTTCTGTGCCTGGGGTAGAAGCCAGGGCTGCCAATCATTGGGCTCCCTCACTTCACAGCACTGTCCCTAAGGTAGCTCAGCAGCCAATCAGGACCTCCAGATGGACTGCCAGTCAGAATGGGGAGGGCACTTCCGATCCGCCCTGTTGCATGGTCTGTGGTTCAGCGGTTAAGGCAGGTCTCCTGTTTTGTGTGCTTGGCTGTGATCACTGCTGCTGGGAGCTTTAAGGAGAGCGGATGAGCATGGAATCTGCCATGGTGAGTGAGGGGCTGCTATAGCCACGGGGAGGAGCGGTGGGAGCCAGAGTGGGGTCCCCCCGGGGCTGTGGAAATGGCGTCAAGGACGCGGTGTCTGGAGTGATTCCCTTTGGTCCCCTGAGGTCCCTGCAACTCCCAGGCAGAAGCGGGACCTGTGAGTGATTTAGCTCTGCTGTTTGCTCCTGTGTAGAGCATGGGGGAGTGTGAGCATTTGTGTGGAAATAGCCTAGTTACCATGCAAGGCACGCACATGAGCATTCATGTGTAGGATCCTTCTGCAGTTAATTAATTCTGTGCAGGTGTAAAGTCTGTGTCATTAACATATTTGCTTGTAGATGCCAGGGTGGTTCAATAGCATATGTCAGTAAGAGTTTTCTGGCCACGTGTCACATTAGACTATATTTATTCTCTCTCTCTCTCTCTCTCTCTCTCTCTCTCTCTCTCTCTCTCTCTCTCTCTCTCTCTCTCCCTCTCTCTCTCCCCCTCTCTCTCTCCCCTCCCTCCCTCCCTCCATTCCTGTCTCTCCCTGTCGTACCCCCAGATCGGTTTTCTCTGTGGCCAGGGAAGGAAGATTTGCTAACTTGTAGAGCCCTGGTCACTCTACTGTCTTCTGAAAGGTCTGCACTTGGCACTGAATATTCAGGTGTGGGATCCGCCTGCAGTTAATTCTGTGCAGGGTGTAAAGTCTGTGTCATTAACACATTTGCATGTGGATGCCAGGGTGGTTCTTTTACCTGTGTCATTAAGGCCAGGCTTACTGTGGTTCCTGGCCTCGTGTGGCAAAATTGATTCTATATTTATTGTGTTTTTATGTCCAAGTTTGCTTTTATGTTCTGTTGATCTCTATTCTTTCCCCAACAGTACAGTCTCTCCCTGGC